>NW_017100202.1:751209-752405 GCF_001263275.1 Habropoda laboriosa | reverse complement strand
GATCGTTTTCCCCATAAAACGCGAGAGAGCTCCGGCCAAAGTACTTCGCGAAGCGTGATCTCTACTGACATGATGCGGGAATGTGCAAGTGGGTTACAGAAAAAAAAAAGAATGATTCGATGCACGATTGTCAAAAAATTCGAAAACGTGAAGTAAGATAGATCATGATGAACGATCAGAAAAGACTCACGATCTTGAAAGGAGATTGTTCTTTGTTTTTTTTGGCAAACTTATCAATCGATGTGCACAGCCAAGCAGAAAGGTGGTTCTTGTTTTTTTTCTTTCTTTTTTTTTTTTTTTTTAATCAGGGACGAAACCAAAGAAGAAACAGAAAAAGAGAGAGACAGTGTGTATATATGTGAGTGTGTGTGAGAGAGACAGAGTGAAAAAGAGAGAAAATTTACGCAAGGCACGTCGAGTGACAGGGTGAATAGTGAAAAATGAATGAACACATGAGCCGTAGTGAAAGGAGAGATAGAGAGAGAGAAAGAGAGAGAGAGAGAGAGAGAATGTATGATTTGGATGATAGATTGAGAATTGAGAAAACTTAAGGTACAAAGGAAGAAATGAAATCTGTACGGAAGGATTTAAAGGTACAGAAGGATAGATAATAGTTAAAAGAAAATGGGAGAGAGGAGAGCGGATCTGAGGGGAGAGAAATAATTAGATAAGTAAGTAGACAGATAGAGAGAGAAAGATAGAGAAAGAAAGAGCAGTGATGATGTTGCCATGTACCTGGGAGGAGGGAGACCATGGCTGTGTTCCGAAACTACAGTAGCCTCTATGCCTCCCCACTCACTCCTCTTGATTCAGTATTTCGTCTTATTCTCACAGATCTATTTGTTCTTTGCTTTGTTCACGACATATGTACGTACGTTGGATTATCCACCAAATCCAATCAATTGACTCTGAACGATTGCACAGCTTGTTGTCAAGTGGGTCCACAACCAAAGGTGGAGGGGTAACGTGTGGCGGCGCCCCCCCCCCCCCCTGCCTCTTATCTCACTCACTCTGTAAAACTTTACCTAGTTTGGAAACACAGTCGTGGTTCAGTCAAAATCATGTCATACAATGATGTATAGTCGCATCGAATTAGCCACGTGACGTCCACAATTCTTCTAAAGGACGGGTTCGTCACGTGCGAGAAGACGTGTTTCGTCTTTCTTTTTCAAAGTATTTATTTTATTTTTTTTTTT
>NW_017100202.1:748869-751161 GCF_001263275.1 Habropoda laboriosa | reverse complement strand
GTTTCTCCGTTTTCTCGCGCATCGCAATGCGACGCGCCGCCAGCTTACTCACCCCTGCCTAGTCGCCCGCGTCCACAAGCGAGCTTGCAATTTGAATTGGGCCCATCACTTTAAATGCGAAACGATCGATTGGCAAAAATAATTGACAAAAATCAGCATGATCTTATGAAAAAAGTGATAATAAAACAGGAGGCACGCACACAAATAAGTGACAATGAGCGGCACATCGAGGTAACGATATTTTATGAGTGTATCGATTAGAACGATGCCGAAGGAAATGATTGTATATCTGTCGGTTGTCTCTATGATTGAAAAAGAGAAACAAACATCTATATACGTATATGTATATTGTACGTGTGAGATTGTTGGTTTCTTCCCGATCGTCTTAACGTATATATGATTGATAATTAGTTGAACGAATTTCTGCCTCCTTTTTGCCGCGTGAACCAAATTAATAGAGAGTGCTTCACACACACACACACAGGCCAACAATGTGACAAGACGGTAAATCGCGGTGATGTATACATATATACATATTCTATACTGTACTGGTGCGTGTGATTCACAACAAGACAAATCGACGATTCGCGCCCGTTTTTCGCCGTGTGCATTCGCTGGCTCTACCCCGCGCCGTTTTCCTTTTCTCTTTTTGTCCCGTTTCGATATTCTCCGTTATCGTTTCTGGTGCTATTGCGCACTTATTTGTGTACCTGACTTCGAGAAACGTGACATGACATCGAATGGAATATGAGCAATCAGTGGTAAGCCTGCGAGCGCCGCAGCCAAAAAAAAATAAAGAGTTAAAATGTAAGACCGTTAACAAACGTATCACCGGTGTCTCGATATTACTTGTTTTTTTTTTTTTCTTTTTTTTTTTATGACCAAGGGTGTGTAGTATGTACAAGAATAGGACTAGAGCGAGTGTGATTTATGTATAAATGATAAATGGCACGGCACAAAGCCTTGCATTGCATTCTCTGATACATAAAGAGTCTATGTAAAATGATAAGCAGGGAAAACGTCTTTTATTTTTTTTTTTTTTTTTTTAGCTCGTTTCGTTTGCTTCGTTTTCTACATTTTTTTTTCCTTTTTGTATTTTTTTTTTCTGTTTCTTTTCGTTTCATTTTTTTTATTTCTTTTTTTTTTTTTTTTGCACTTCGTGTCTAATTGTAATGTAACAGGTGAACGAGGCACCGCCACTTTAGGCCGGGAATTACCTGGATGCGTTTGAGAGAACGTCGCAAAGAGATACATTGCTGGACATTGAAAAGAACAATGTTTGTGGAAAAGGTTCGTTGGATAGTAATTGTTGTCTACGAGAGAGTTTATGATCGATAAGTAAGTGCTATCGATTCGGGTACTTCAGGGCGAATAATAGAGAGCGAGAAGTGTTCTCTTAATTGGTATGCAAGTCTTAAGAGCTTATATACGCTGTTCTACTGAACTGCCGTGACACTAAGCTAAAAGTTACTTCGAAAAAGACTGTTTTCTTTATATATTGGAGGGAGAAAAAACGTAACGAAAAAGGATGATGGTGTTCGATAAAAATGTCGAACCTCCATATAATATATATGTATATATGAATAACTACGGTCGGAGAACGACTTATAGACGTAGGATTGCTAAGAGTAAGTTAATGCTACTGTTTTAATCTGCTGAAGAAACAAGGAATAGAGTGTACATATATAGTTGATCTATAAAAGAGCCTAAAGAGAGAGAGAGAGAGAGATGTCACTACGGAGTATAATTAATACAAGGATCCTAAGAAGAGAGGCGCTAAACTATTAAATGAGACATTTAAAAAAAGAAAAACACTGTTTTCGAGACATTCGTCGCCCGCAGCATTCGCCAAGATTAAAAGTTCACGATCGATCGTCAAACTGCAACATCCCTAGTCGTGTCTCTTTTCCGCGGTATCGAAGTCGAATTACCACCGTGTTTCCCCCACGAGAAACAAGAAAGTAAAAGTTCCTCCACGTTTCACGAGATACACGCGTACGAGTTTAACAGGCAGAACGCCGAATAGACGGAAAGAAAGTTAAAAACCGACGTAAATCCGACTTCTCGAATAATCAACGAACTCTGGACATTGAAGAAAAAAAGAAAAAATTTCGTTCAAATATCGAACGAGAACGATTTCACCCCGGTAACATCCAAACAATCCAGATAATTCTCAGGGACGTCGGTGGCGACGCCCATGTATATATAACAACTCGTCCTCGGCAATGAAACAATTTGTATATTGTGTGTATCTCTTTTAAAACACAAAAAAAAAAAGAAGAAGGTTTAAAC
>NW_017100202.1:736968-748639 GCF_001263275.1 Habropoda laboriosa | reverse complement strand
CCTCCTGTACCTCTTCCTGCGTCTCATTACTGAACGAGCCGCGGCTTGAGTGATGATGCTGGTGATGCCTGCCTGTCGGCCTACCGGTACTGCCAACCGGATACTGTCCGTGCAGCCCGTGATGATGATGGTGATAGTGACCAGCGCTGGCGGCCGCGGCAGCCGTGTGCAAGTAGCGGGCGACGATGTTTGTTGCACGCCCCCTGGTCAGCTTGAGGCCGGCAGCAGGAGGCGGCAATACGGCGCCTGTACCGGGCTCCACGTAACTTCTCCGTGAGGCATACTGCTCCTCCTCCACCCTGATGATGTCCTGACGTCCACTCGATGGCCGATCGGCCGATCTGCTGCGCGATCTCGCGCTAGTCCCGACACTTTTGCTACAACTACTTTTGCTACGTCCGCCTGTGCCGGTATAGGCGTTGATGCTGCTGGCGCGTTTCTCGCTTCGTTTGCTTTGCCTCCACCAGCTGCTACCGCCGACCTGTGCACCAAAATCGAGCCTTCCTCTCTCTCCACCAATGTACTCCTCCTCCTCCTCCTCCTCGTCCTCTTCGTCCTCCTCCTCTTCTTCTTCTTCTTCTTCTTCCTCTTCCTCCTCCTCCTCCTCCTCCTCCTCCTCCTCGCCGACGGCGGCACCAGCCGGCCCTGGTTCTGTATCCTGGGACCCCGAAAGGCCCGAGATCTCTTCGTAGAGGCACTCCGAGTCCGGGTCCGTCGACACTGCCGCGCTCTGCCACAACTGGTTTATTGGCTTGAAGCCGCGTGAATCGGCCATCGTTTGAGCTACACGCCAGGACACAGACACAGAGAGAAGAATTTATACAACATCGACATCATCATCGTCCCCTTCAATTTCGTCTTCCTCGGCTGTGTTGACTAAAGACCACCCGATGCTGCTTTTCCGAGGAATACTAAGAGAGCAACGAGCGATAAAAAAAATTCGTTTTTTTATTGTCGTTTGTCTCGTTTAGCGATGAGATCGTTTCGTGTGTGTTTTTTTATTGTTATTTGTACTCGTTTCTTTTTTTTTTTACATTGCTTTTGCTGTATGGCAAGCTTCATGGAGAAATTTGCACGGCAGCGATTTTGCGGTGCACTTGTACGTTACATCGTTTTTTTTTTTTTCTTTTTTGGAAGCGAACAATCACGTTGTTTCGTGGATTGTAACATTTCCTTTCGTTACCTTTTTTGTCTGTGACCACGTGTAACAAGCGTGATGTATTATAACGAGTGAGCAAAAAGTTTTTAATATGTGTCATTGAGCCACGCGGGAAGCGGATTCGATAAAACGATATAACGAGAAGAAGGAGAGAAACGAAGAAGAACTGGAAAAGCGGGGCGGTGAAGGTGTGTGGTGGTGGTGGTGGTGTGTGTACGCGTGATGATTCCACGTTACCGTGTTCCCTTGACGGCTCAGACGTGTGCAGTCAGACCGCGCGCAACAATCCATAGGAACAGTTTCATTGCGAATTAATCAGAACGATTCTCGTGTCCATTCTCGCTGAAAGTCTGACAGCAGCCGGAACGCTGATTAATTCACGTGAGCAAAGTTGCTCACGGGATCGACGCGCGTGAGCGCGCGTACAACATGCCCATCACCTATGCAACTTTTCTGCCCAATGACAGTGATTGCTCTACCGTGAATGTAACACGTGAACGTTGGGTGAAAATGAACTGCTACCTACGGAACAGCACATCATCCAAAACGAGAATTTCGTCGGTTGTACACGGCGGGAACATCGAAAATCATTGGAAATTTCAACAAAGTTTCAACCAAACAATCACCGAGGGATAGAAACAAAGCTTATGAATTTCCATTGCAGCCGATGTACGCGAAATTGGAAACGGCCAGGCCAGTTACTGCAAGATCGTGCTGCAGTAATTAAGCCGCCAGGATTCCTGCATGCACCGGCTCCGTCCAGCAACGACAATTAAAGTAGCACGCTAACGACCATTATTAATATCGTTGGCTGTCATTAAGTAAATTCGAGATCTCGCGACTAAATTCCACGTCTGATATATAACACACACAGGACTTAGATCTTGCCAAACGAGTTTTCTTCTCTTCTCCGGCAGAATGAACGACGATGCGTTTGGTATAAATCGGAACACTTCTGAATAGTATCGGATGGGAATAACGGATCGATAGATACGTAGGGAGAGAAAGATACCGAGATTTTGATCGGTCCACGGACAACGTTCTCACGAATATCGAGAATCATTCTGCATAATTCGTCGTTCATAAAAAAAAAAAAAAAAACATGAGAGTAAAAATATTTGTAGGAATAAGCGTACGCAGTTGTGCACACTGCGGCAACTTAGAAGCGTTTCTACGACGATGATTATTATTATTATTGTGGTTGGTAAGCGAAAAATAAATGTACACAGCCGCGAGTTTCGGTATATGCAACATCCTTATGGGGCCTGTCCTAGTGCAGGCGCGATTACGCTGTGATAATCGTTGAGCCGCCTCTCGTCTTGATCAATTAACGCCGTAATCTCGAGAATATCGTTAGATATACATAGGTATACGTTATATACCCGGTGATTACGAAACAATTAGCTGGCTATTAAATATTATCACCGGTAAATTGGTAAGCGCGTAGGTACGTGCACGAAACTGTGAACACTGATGTGTTTTCTCTTTCTTTTTTTTGCTTTCACATTATGATTATTATTATATATACATATATATAGATATATATGCTAGTTTTTAATTTTTCATTTTTTTTTAATTAATTCTTGACTCACCTTAAATAATGCGCAAGCCATCGTGCTCGACGATGATATTATCACGCCACGACGTTTCTCGTGTCCCGATTCGAGCCGCGAGATCACTCGCCAACTCGGGGTTCCTGCAATTTGGCAGAGACAATCGGCCAATCGTTTTTCTCTAACTGGTCGATTTGTACGCTCTCGAGGATCGTGTGACGAGAAGGGCCAGAGAAGAAGGTAAAACCGTGTATGATACGGGTGTGAACGGTGAAATCGACGGGATTTCCACCGTGATGACGTATCACCGACGTATCACGAGTTCCGAGGAGCCACGTCCTTCCTCTGATCGTGAGTGAATTTTCCAACTCGGTATTAGACGGCGATATACACTATGCGAACCTGTAAAATATAGAGAAAAAAAGTGTGTTACTCTGGTGAAATTCTCGAGATAATTACGAAGTATGATTTTTCCCATAGAAATAGCTGTATCGCTCTTATTCTTCAATATTCTTTCGTAGAATTTACGAGGTTGTTAGGCTTAAATTCGAACGACAGGAATCGTAAAGATAAACGCGATAATTAATAAAAACAAAAAAGTAGGCTGGGTAATAAAATGAATTTAATTCGATCTTCCTCCTCATCGAGCGTGTACAGAATATTCTCAGGTGTACATACGTTAACCGGGTGAATCATTGTTATCTGATACGAAGTAATTGGTATTTAAGTCGCGATTATTTGCGAAACTATCCTCCGATAGGTTTGCGCAATCCGCAAGGTTTACCCGACCGGTTTCAACGATGCGGAAGAAAATCGTCTCGTCGTTTGTCGTTCGTAAGAAGAAAGAACGAGAAGAGAGAAAGAGAAAGAAAAAGGATGGGAAAAATGGGAAAGGGAGAAAAATGGAGGATTGAACACAAAGCGTGGAAAAGATTGAGATAAAGAAGGGAAGAGGGAGTAGGAGGCAAGATGCATTCAGCTGACGATAATTATTCCTCCTTTAATCGACCACGGTTTTTGTAGCGACCGTTCGTCGGTGGCATCCGTATGAAAAGAATGCGAGTGGTGAAATTGCCTGAATGCCGCGGAAAGAGGATGGCACGCTTGTTGAAGAAACCGTGAATGCGTTCTCCGTACAAAGGCGCTCGTAAACACGGCCGAGTAATGTATAATTACAGGCCGCAAGTGTAATTTCCAATATGACCTTGCCTGGGTAACTCGACACGGAGTTCTGTCAGAACTCGACAGTTTCGTTGGGTTCTACGATATCGACATTACGAAAATTTGTAACGAGCGCGTCGCGAACTAACTGAGAATACGCGTTTCATGGCCGGTGGAACGGAATGACGATCTTTATCGAGGCATCTGGACTGACAGCAACCTCGAGCGTTGCTTTAAATTGCCTCACGGCGATAACGAGACGTGTGTCTGTCTATTAACGGAGAAATCGTGACAGAAAGTAATGTATGTCACGTTTGATTCTGATGAAAATTGGAAAATTCCAGGAAAAAATGGTTACGTATCGTTATTCAAATTCGATCGAGACGTTGATTTCTTCTGTACGAACATGGAATAGAAGATTTTGTTATGATAGGAAACATTCGTCTTGTAAGTAGCACTACGTTCGTAAACAAAGCAACGCCGGAATAATTGAAAAGATAAAGCATGTGACACGTTCGATTTTCACACTAGGTTAGGATCGATTTCTGTATGTGCGAGCACGGGGGACGGACACAACAATAGCGGACGCACGGTAAAACGAGTCTGAATGAAAGGTCACTGAAATCCTTTAACTTTCCCTCTCTGTGCCGTCGTAGATAATTACTGTGTCAAAATCGATGGCCTTTCCGAACGACACACTCCGCGTATATATATATGTATATATATATATGCGACAAACTTCACAGCTCTATGCTCGATTTCGAACGTCGTAGTTTACAAAGTAGTTACATCGGTGGGCAACTTCCAATCGCTCACGAACGGCGAATCTCACGCTACTAAACGCGTGTGTTGGTCGTTCTGGCGTGTTTCGCGTCGAAGATTAAACGAAACCCAAAGACTTTCTCCCCTCCTCTGCGTGTTGTTTCTGCGTCTGATCGCTCTCGTTTACCGTCCTTGTCCCGTCTGTCGACCAGCGGCTACGTCCGTCATTGTTCCCGGCCTGTTACGTGTCTGTCCTGCTGTCTGGTTTTCCAACGAGTCTTGCGAGTTCCTTGTTACTTCTTTTTTTGCCATGCCTCGGCTGTCCGCATCCACTGTGAAAGATTAAACGCAGCGACGCCGCGCCGACCCGACACGAAACGCGAGAAGGATTTTCCAGTTTCTTTTTTCTTCTTCTTTTTTCTATTTGCTTTTCTGTTCTTTCGTTTTCTTTGTCATTTTCTGTCGTGGAAAATTGATAGATTCTCTCTCTCGTTGAACGAAGAAATAGGGAAGTTGAGAAAGTGTATCAGGGATCCCTAGTTTTCTCTGCAGGTGGCTATTTGTTACGCTGGTACAGTGCTGTTGTGAAAAGTTGTTTGACGCGAAATGGGGAATAATGTCAGGCGGGCGCGACGTTATTCACTGTGGAAAGAAATGTGAAGTATATCGATAGAGAAAAGGTATAATGTCGCGCGTAGCCAGACGTCGGTAAGGAATTACGTAAATTTATTGTCGGCCGATAATAACACGTTTTCGTTTGCTGTTATGTGACTCCGTAGATAGAAAACGGTAGAAATAGCACGCGAGTTTTCGTGTTTGTCTTTTTTTTTTATCTGTTTTTTGTTGGAGTGTCTTGGTCTGGTTTCTTTAAGCCAAAAAGCTGTAGATAAGAGACGGAATTAGCGATAGTAATAATAGAATGATAATATTGTATCGATAAAGTAAAGAAACGACTGGTTGATTATTTCAATATTTCGAACAACGTGAAATGAAAGTGAGGTTACGTTGGCGATAAATTTATCGCCACGTTTCACACGTTTAAAGTGAAAACTAAAGAAGAAGTGTATACTGCAAACAGTAGAAACACGCGGAGTGAAATTTCTACCGCAGTTGCGGGGGGGGAAACGTAATAACACAGCGTTCTATAACTAAAAAGCATATAAGCCGGCTGAAAGTTGCGCTAATATTTTCAAATAAGGTTTGTTGTTAAACGCTTTCGACGAGTAACAGGTGTACAACCTACATACGCGACATTTATGCTGCAATGGCCTTCAGAAATCTCTGTCGGAGCAGGCTCAAGCTGAAAATGTCAAATAGCGCTTCGTTACGAGACGATATTTACGCGCACGCATCTCCGTAACGTCCATCTTATCGAATAATAAAAAATTCCTTTAATCCTTTCCACGATACTCCGCTGTATTCGTTTATTAGATACACAAATGGAGAATTTATCGTACTATTTTTTTATATGTCAAAAATAATCAATTTTTATCAATAAATTCTTATCTATTATTGAACTTTTTTAATTTTAGTTTTAATTTTACTTTTCAAGGAACGAGTTTCATTCGTGTGATAACTCTTATCACTACATTATACGCCATAAATTTATTTTTGCTCACTTTTTGTTATAAATTTCTGTTACTATTGTTTCTATCATTATTTTATATTATTTTTGTATCCGTTTCACTTTGTAGCAGCTATGTATATCTAACTCTTCACGCAACTTCTCACTGTTACCTACTTCTATGCCTTCTATGCATCGTTTCCCGATTGCGCAACGAAATCGTATCATTATTACATAGAAATTGATACAATTGTTCGGGAAATTCTTTTTCGAAGAATCTCGTCTTCCACGACAGCTCTGTCCTCCACGTTACACACGTAACACTACTTCGTTAACAATCGTTCTGATCGATACCATTACGTATAGACTCGATGTCGTTCAATTCAATTACAAATCCAAGCGTTACATTCCCGCGAAACATTCTTCTTGCTACAAACAAGTAGTGCATACTTCTAAAAAAAAAGCACAATCTCTAAATACCAATTCTGTATGAAAGTGTGAATTACAGTTCCTCCAGAGATATCGAAGAGCAAAAATTAACAATTATCGTAACAGTGTAATTATAAATAATTGCAATAGCACAGCGATAAAGGAATAAAATGAAAGGTATAAAATACAGAGAAATAGTAACTTTCACACCCCACACACCGTTACGAAGGGTTAAAGTCGAAATTAAGTGGAGCTAGCGAAGAGAGGTAAGAGAAGAAGAAGAAGACCGATCCTCGTGAAGATATCGAATGATATCTGGGGGTGATAGCTAACAGTTGAACGGTGACACACATACGTCTCCGGATGCTTGTGATTTAAACGGATCAATGAGATGCGCTCCGGCGAAAACGCTAGAGGCTAGGCTTTCCTCATTTCTGCACCATAGAACGTCGGCATTGCAATGAAGACGACGCGGGGATACATTTTGGATTGGCACGCTGCCAACAGGTCCTTCGGGAAATGTATATATATATATATATATATGTAATCCGTTATACCTATATCCATACGTAATATCGTCGTCACCGATAGAACGACGACGAATTCTGAAACGGCTAGGGCCATTTTCGCCACGGTTTCTCCTTGGTGACCGATCTTTCGAATCTTCGGTATATTGCACCAGGTGAGTGCATTTCGGATGATTTATACAGCAAAGGAAGCGAAAAGATGAAGGAAGTGGCAGATGGTGCATCCTACCGCGCATTAAGCCGCATAGGGAGCGCGGGGAAAACGGTGATTAGCGATGAAAGTGGAAAGTAACGAGGCGAGGAAAGTCGAGGTTGCTTTCGTGCCACGATAACGAAGGAACGCTAGGTGCTGTTGAAAACGTTGTTGGCGAGGTGGAGTGTTAACACCCCAGGATGAACGATCACACTTTTGCACAGAGACGTGTGAGAGCTTAGTTTTTGAGAAGAAGAAGAAAGAAAGAAAATACACACGTATGATCGATGAAGTGAAGAAGAAAGGAAGTGGGTCATGAGGAGTATGTACGAATGTCGCTTCTTTCCCCCCTCCTGTCTTCGACTTGTCGAATTTACTGGCAACTTTTGTGGGTCGTTATCAAGAAGAAGATTCGGCGAACAATGTATGATACCTGATGGATGATTGCTGTAGACGGTAAAATAGACGAGATGGAAGTTTAGAATTGTACAGGAGGAAGTGTACGTCTGATTGAATTATCGAATGGTAGATATTAATAAGAGAATCGATATCGTTGTAATTTTTCCGATTAATTGCCGATCGTTAGTCACGCTTTCTATTTTCACGAGGGCACGCTGTTCGCTCGATACCAGCCAAGCTACAAGATGGATTACACCGTACACTCCTCAAAGAGCGGTACGTTACCTTAAACTAATCAGGAAAGTACACACGCTTTATCGTATGCGCTCCGTGCACTTAGCGCACCGAGAGAGAGAGAGCAGGTCGTGTATACTGTGCAACGGTTGGAGTATGCATATGCACGTAAGGAAGGAATATGCACTTTACCTATGCATGTACCCAACCCTCCAACCGCCTACGTACACATGCACACGTAAGCTTTTATCGATGAACAAAAAGCAAGAGAGGTAAATGATATATTTTGCCATTCTATCTGTAGCCATCCTTCACTCTCCACAGGGACCAAGAATATTCCTCTACATTAAATCGAATGTATTATTCAATCCTTCCCTGGCAAATTCTACGACCCTCTATACTCGAGAGACGTTCTACAACATCTTAATAACCAAATATTTACGGAACCATTGAGAAAACGATAATTATACTTGGTACATTACGAAACTCCTCGTACGAAGTAAAAAAGAAACTTGAAGAGAGAGAGAGAGAGAGCAAAGGGTCGAGAAGAAACTTCGATTCGACAATTTCACCGCGCAACTCCGAAAACGATGACGCACGAATGCATACTTGGCATCGTGTGGCATCGTCGAAACAGCCTCGTAAAGTCGCGATAAGGAAGATATAAATAAAAGGTTGACAAGAAGACAGGTCGTGGAAGAAGTTATGCGGGCGAGAAACGGGTTACTTTTTTTTTTTTATCTGCTGCGCAGAACGATTAAAAAGAAAAGAAGAAAAAACAGTGAAGAATGGAACGAACCATTGAGAGAAGCGAAAGAATCCACGACGAATGTCGGTCGAACGTGAGAGAGAGAGAGAGAGAGAGAGTGATCGATCGATCTCTCTGTCGGCGGTAACAATCCGAATTCGACGAAAGATCTATATATCAGGGGCAATGGGGAATGGCGCTTGGAGAAACGGGTTTACGGACTGGCGGCGAAAGGGAAGGCATGCTTTGCAGCAAAACGATCGTTATCTAATAATGAGAAAAGAAGTTAAAACCGGTAGGCGAGCCACCGTTCCTTTTTCCACCGATTTCGTGCCGGCGCGGCGCGGCGCATAAAACGCTTCCACGGAGGCCGCCACATTTCCAAGTAGCACAATCGCAAACATTGATTCGAACCAGAAACTAGATACGTACGATTATTCCCCGGCCCGGGAGTATTATAGCTCGCGTGTAGATAACAATACGACAATGGGCGCAGTTTGCGTTTGTACGCGGAAGGATCGAACGGAAAAATGTATATACTTTTTATACATATGTTACGTCGCGAGCAGCAAGCAAAGTGATCGAGAATCTTCGATTTCGTTTGCTTCCTCTTTTTTCTTTTTCTTTTTTTTTCGTGGGATTCTTAACTTAACGACGATTTTTTCTTTCATTTTTGAAAATTCGTCGTGTGGTTTGTGTTTCGTCTTGAGAGATTCGCGAAAGGAACGTGATTGAAATTCCGAAGACTGGCCGCGGTTTGCGCGATCAAAAGGAGAAAAGCGGAGAAAAAAGAGGGGGGGAAGGGAACGAATAGATCGCGCTTTTCGGAACGCACGATCTCGTTCTTGTTAACCTACTTACTTTTATTCACAGCATTCATTCATCCGCTTCGTGCAACGCGTTATACGTCTACATGTGTGTGTATAATATATATATACACGTAACGTACATATGCAGGGCAGGTGAGGACGGGCGGTACAAACGGTGGCAGGAGGTGATTCTACGTGTAAAAGCAAGTCGAAAATGCGGAATAGAATTATTTTTTTCTACGACGCTTCGTTTTCGTGAAAGATCCACGTTGAAGATCGTGCTATTGTAATTATATCGTTTAATTATAGATTAGTTCTATCTACATTATCCATTTGAATGGTTAACAGCGACGGTGAGAACTACTTTTCAATTAATTCGCCAATATATCGAAGAGTAAAATTCACGTTTGATCGATTCGTAGAACTGCAACGAACACGGTAACACAGTAAGAGAGACACTTACAAGAGCCTGTTCGATTATTCAAGTTCAGCATCGCTATCGATACCCTATTAAACACAATCTACAATAAAACGATAGAGAGTAGCAACTGTGTCGAAACGAATGTTCATCGTTATCACTCGTCTCTGCATACACGAACTAATCATATATACACATAAGGATCGCCAGAGGCGCATTCGCGTATTCCGTAAGGTGAGATCAGAAACGGTTTTTATTACATTTCGCACGCAAATGGCGTTTTGGAAAGGTAACGCGGCGCGGCGTTAGGAGCCGCGCGAGATTCCGTCGCGGTGCCTGATCTTCGTTATCCCCGCCCAGCCTCTCTATCTCTCGCGACTGACTATCTATCTAATCTCGTCGTCTCTCCACGAGTTGGCGATTCGAGTTCACGCGAGACGAAGTTGGCGAAGAAAACACACGTCTTCTTCTACCAAGCACCACGGGATCCCCCGAACGAACGATCGAACGACCGTGAGGCCGCGGCCGTGTAATCGTTTCCAGGAAAATCGATCCTCGCCAATTAACATGGGCGAGGTTGAGGCCGTGTCATAAAGCAGCGTAGAAGAGGATATATCCTGGTCATGCACGGACACTTCCGGTAGGGCAAAAGGGAGCGTACCGCGCGTTCTTCACCGCCCCAAAGAAACGAACGAATAAGAGGGGAATTCCCTCGGTTACGTTCTAACCGAGACGACGTTTCGACCATGTCAGACAATTCTCTTATCGAAGGAACAATGGTGGACGGTGGTTTTTTGGGGGGGGGGGGTTGATATATATTGTATATAAAATGGAGGAAATGTAGAAAGAATGGGAATAATAATATCGACAACGTTCGTCGATAGGGTAGCTCGCGACCCAGGAACGCGGGCCGTGTTCGTTCCTAGGCCGATCTTGCCGAGCGCCGCGGGTGCCGTCGTCTTGTATTATCGATTGACGGAGGTTATGTGGAGTCGAGTCGCCGGGGCACGACGATCGCGTAGAATAGAGAACGAAAAATCCTATTCTAATGGTGTACGGGAGAGACACAGAGAAGGGGGACGAATAAAATGTTTTTACACCGTTCGCGCTTCTTCCTTCCCGTCTTTTATCCTTGATCACCATCCTCCCTCTCTCCCACCCTTTCTACGTGACGTTCTCACTCACTCTCTCTCTCTCTCTCTCTCTCTCTCTCTCTCTCCTGTTCGTCCTCCTCCTCCTCCTCCTCCTCCTCCTTGCACATACAACACAGCATTCGTATTCTCTCCTTCTCTCTCTCACCCTCTCCCTTGATTTCAGCTTGCATATCTTTCCCCATTGCTCTCGTTCCCTTTTATCTCTATCTCGTTCTAAAGCTCGCGTGGTTAAAAGAGACAACACGTAACGAGAGATGAAAGGAGAGAGAGAGAGAAAGAGGGGAGAGATGGAACGAGAGATGAATAGCACAGAGGGCATAGTCGAGGAAGGAAAATTGGGGGCTGGGTCAAGTTATAGGTGAATCGAGGAGAAGAAGAAAAAAATAAATAAAACAGTCACAATATCGCACACTCACCGTTTTGTATAATACGTGGGAGTGGGAGGGGGGTTGTTAGACCGTCCGACAAGTCGCAGTGGAAGCCTAGTTGGCAGCAAGGGCGATCATGCTCGCGGCGTCAAAAACGGTAGTATTGGCAGTGGCGGGACTGGCGGTGGCATTC
>NW_017100202.1:734004-736786 GCF_001263275.1 Habropoda laboriosa | reverse complement strand
CGGACGCGGCACTGACAATAGTAGCTTTATCAACCAAGTCACTTTCCTCCGTACGATCCGGGGACACCATCTCCTTGCTCGTCCGATCGCGTGCACAACCGACGACGATGCCGACGCCCGCACTGGCCACGACGCACTGTGGTCGCGCTACCACGAGTACCATCGTCGTAGTCTCATCGTCGTCGCCGTGTCTCTCTGCGCTTGACACACCAGGTGGGGAATTAAAACAGCCAGGGGTGAGAGAAACCAAGGCGGGACGGGTTCCGTTCCAATCCAGTCCGGCTCAGTCCGGGACTAACGGTGACTTTCGAAGAAGGCGGTGGTCGTCCCCCGATCGACTGCACGACACCGATGCTCGATGGCAGGAGACGCCCCAACGCGGGGCACCTAGTTCGACGTATGCCGAGCAACGGCTCACCCCGCGATCCGTCTGCGCTCGGCCCGACTCGCGCAGTACCGTAACCACCACGGGTGCTCACCTACCCCAGGATCCCCACGACACCCCCCTGCACTCTCTATTCCCCTCCACGTTGCCAATTCTCTCCCTTACTCTCTATCCTCTGTTCCCTCTGTCCAACTTCCTACTCTACTGCCCTTTCGTATCACCTCCCTCTTCTTTTTCTTCTCCTCCTCCTCTTCATCCCTCTTTCTTCTCTATCTCTCTTTGTATGCTAGCCTCGAACGGCCACTTAACCGCGAAATTTTGAAGAACGCCTTATTTCTCGTACGTGTTCCCTTTCTCTCTCTCTCTCTCTGTCGATCAAAGATCGTTTCGTCATCTGTTTTCTAACTATCTTCGTTAGAGGTTCGATCGCGGTCTGAGCATAGACTAGGTTGTTCTACTAGACCCACATGAAACGTATACTCGTAAATCTGATCGCGTACCCTTTTTCGAAGTTTCGCGGACCGATATATGGGGTAATCGATCTTTCTCCTCTATCTCTCTTTTTTTCACCGTATCTCTTTCTATATACCGTTCCTCCGTGCGCAATGTCTACGAATTTCATTCTGCCTATTTGACGCGCGTCGCTGTGCCGTAGAGGAGACCCTCGTTTGAACGATCTTTCATTGATTGAACCGCGACTACCCCGATGGCAAAAGTGAAGAGAGAAAGGGGAAAGAAGATGGTATTAGCGAGTTGCATGCGGGCCAGCCAGGCGAGAAAGGTGTAGGCGATAGGTGGACCCCGGGTAGTGGGAGTAAACGTATGGAATTGTTTTAGTCGCGGGCACCAAGAGCCCTTTGGGGTGACCTGAAGCCGTCGGGCACTCAGCGGCAAAGCGGGGGGTTAAGGAAGCCCTTGAAATCAATAGCCAGTCGCTACTGCCGCCGCCACCCTGATCAGGCTGCTCTGCGCTGTATCCGACGCTCCACTCTCTGCCATCCACCACCACCACCACCACCACCACCACCCTCTACCCCGATCCTGATTTATCTGCACGTTCTAGCCCGCTACCAAGTCCTATCCGGCTGTTAGTCCACAGTCGAACGTCTCGCTACCAGTATCGTTCGACGAGCCCGATCAAACGGAGCCACGTGTCCGCTGAAAGAATTCTCCCGGTTTCTCTCTATATATCCGGTTAACACACACGAAATTTTTAATGTCCCCTTTCTCATCATAGGCCCCGAAATCATCACGAAAATCGGTGCCACCTACATCGCGTTGAAAAGATGTGAACACGACACCGTGTATCGTTGTTCCGTTCTCCACGACGGTGTTTCCTTTCTACGAACGAATGCGGAAAAATGTACACGAAATAATTAGATAACGATCGACGACGATGATGATATACGCGGACGTTGAGGATAATTTTGCACACTCAAGAAGAAGGAATGATCGTTGTCGTTTTGTTTTCTCCATGCAGATATCACGTATACGCGTGTAAAAATGGTGTTCCTGCTTTATGCCGAGGTTGTGAATCATTATGACATGCAGTTTCTCCTCGTTCGATACACTTCTTCATCGGACGAATATGATCCGTGGTAGACCCGAAAAGTTCGCCGCGAATTCGTCAGATTTCGAGTATCTTTGTACCCCTTCACCTTCTTCCCTTCCTCTCGTCGTCTCACCCCATCCCTCCCTCCCCCCCTTCGTCACCTGAACCCCTCACCGCCGTTTGCCTCTTTCTTTTTCCGTTCGATGGACGACGGCGCAGGGAGAAAGTATGCGAGTGCATGTGCACCGCCGGCGCAGCGGGGGGGGTAGTCTGATTATAAGTTGACCTACTCTACTTTGGTTGGTGTATCTATTTTTCGGGAATGAAGGGTTTAAAATTCATCTATAAAATTATCTCGCTCGCGGTGTGCTCGATCGATTCGCGGATACCTATATTTACGCCGGTCTAATATTACGCGAGATATCGAGTTAACCTTCAACCCGTTAATTGATTGGCGGCGATATGTTCATATACACAAAGTAACATGCATTACTTGAACTTGTCTGTTCAGCGTAATTTTTTATTTAACATATATAGTAAGAAAATCGAATGCTACACTCGTTTGGAACAATTGTTTCGTAATACGTCCGCTAATGTCATTTCGATATACATATATAGTATATTTCATTTAATTAAGACCGTCCTTATGAGTTCAGTCGTATCTCTTCTTTCTTTATTCTTCTTTTCTTTCTTTTTTTATTATTATTTACACGATAGCAATCTGGTTCGTTTCGTTTATCTGAATCGTAATTATTGACATTATAATTCTACGTATCGTTATTACATGTTCTTCTTCGTCTTTTTTTTTTCTTTTTTTTTTGGTTTTTCTTTTCGTAACAGTTATA
>NW_017100202.1:683524-714808 GCF_001263275.1 Habropoda laboriosa | reverse complement strand
AACATCGAGACACTCCACAATGGGTCAAGAATTCAAGCGATAAATGCAGGCAACCGTGTGCAGAAAAATTTGATCAGAGCCTTTTTTCTCTTGTTTTCCTTCACCTTCCTTGGACGAAATAATTTTGTGCTAGTACATGAGTGGGCGCGATCATATGTGTGTATATATATTTATCATTTCAATAAGAAACTTTCAACAGGAACATAGGAAGTTGTTTACAACGTAGTTAGTATATCCGGTCAGCGAAGAATTCTCAAACCATTTTCTTACGTGCCCCGTGTCTTCACACGAGAAAAGCAACTTATGCCTACTCCTTAAGCATACAACACTGGACAATTGTTCGTTAATTATTTTACAAACACGTGGATACAGTAGAGAGATATGTAAAAGGATGAAATGCTTCGATTATTTTAACCGGGAAACACGTGATGCGTTATGCAACTGTTGACTTGCACAATACTGTACGCATATCATCATTTTACCGATAACTAATTAAACATTCATTTGAAATATCTGCGAAATCGAGAAAACTTCGACGTGGAATTCGAAACATCTCGATGAGAAACTCGAAAAATGATGAAATATGTTAAACGAGAGATATAAAACAATGTACCATACGTGTACATACATGTATATATGTGTATATATATGTGTGTGTGTGTATATATATATGTGTGTGTGTGTTCGAAATAATAAACAACGTAATGAGAGTAAGCGATAAATGTTTACATCTTTACACGTGACAGTTCAGTAATAGTTTACACTTGTATGCTACAGTTAATGAACTAATATTTGTTATCGAAGAGGCCCAGAAAAGGCATATAGAATGAGGAGATATTAAAGCAATAGAATGTTGATGAAGCACAAATGAGTTATACTGCTGCTTCTATCTCTAGGGTACAGATATACGAATTTCATATTAATAATATACATATATCTACATATATACATATATATACATGTATACATAATGAATGTATATATGTATATGTATATGTATACGTAATAACTGCGATGTGCTCGATAATATTCGTGAGGTGACGGTCTACAAATTGTTTGCCGCTATATATGTATATGTCTATATGTATATATAGATAAATTTGTATGACTCCATTGCAGCGAAATATTTTAGCGATACCATATCCATGTATACCATGCACCACTTCAGATTTTTCAAACTCGATTATCAGCAGAAAGGTTCAAAATATAAAACTTTCGTCATATGACATCCGAGATATCTTTATTTAGAATTTTTGTAAGACAAACATAAAGAAATAAAAATACAATGAAGCGTCAAAAAATTTTAATGCATTAACTCCTTAAATTACATCGTGGAATTGTTAAATACTGTTAGAGTGTCAAAAAAAAAAAAAGAAAAAAAAATTTTAATCCCTTGCTTTCTCTTTTATATCTGTGTATATATGTATATACATATGTATACACATCGTGATTCTTGAAACAATTGAATTCACCTTTTCTCTAATCGAATATATTCGCTTAAAAGAATTGTATTTCATAAATTTTCGTACTTCATACATAGTTTAGTTAGTGGCAACATGGTTGCAAAGACACAGCCGCAAGCAAATTTGTAAAGCGAAAATCCTTTTATAAGAAATGTGACTATAGAAATGATATACAAACGTGACAATATACAGTATTTAATTTTTATTTATAATTTGCTATTTATAACTAATAGTACACATACTTCCTGATGTATAACAATAATAAAATTTATCGTGGATTTTTCTGCACCTATACTCCACTGCCATTCCAGTGCCATTTGAGCATAGACTTTATTTCTTAAAAAAGGATTTCGAATTCGATCGCTTTACCAAAATATAAGCACACTCCTGCAGCGAATAACTCTATTATTGTAAACCACTACCCGTTCATGTTTATAGTATTTATTATGAACAACCGTGTAATACGATGACTGGTTTCGACCTTTGGCGATCAGTACATGGTATATGGTAGCAGGGGGGCAGGCTAAGAAACACAGGGGAAGAGGGGATGTGCCAAATTATGCGGTATAGTAATGGTTGCTCAGATCATTTTTCCCAGCACAAATCCTAGTATGACCATGACAACAGCAACGAGGATGCTGATAACATTTGTTGATTGTTCGCTAATGCTGTGTGAGGCAAGTTTCGTAGCTGGTGTTTTAGCTAAGCTGGCCTCGTTAACCATAATGACATTTCGTAATTTCAACAAATCCTCCTACAAATAAAAATTAGTCCTCTATTTATCTATTTCGTATGTAAAATCATACCGTTAATATCGGTAATTTTGTTTTATTTACATTATACTAATTTCTAATATTTTCAATTCTTTACCTTCAATTGTAGGTTTTCCTGCCTAAGAGCGCTTTCTTCTTCCCTAAGCTGATTAACTTCTTGTGCTGCTTTTATCAATTTGTCCTCTGTGTCTCCAGGTACCTGATAAAATAAACATATAATTTACTTATACAGGGTGTTTCCGGTTCTTCCCGACAAACTGCAGGCGCATAATTTGCAAGTGAAAATAAGAAGATAGTGTTACATGAAGTTTGGCTATAAATACTTAGTTACAAAGTTATAAACAAATATTGAGCGCAGTATGAAATATAACATGTAGATAGCATCGGATTTTTGCATTATAGAATATGAAAGATCGACCGTGTTTATTTTATTTGTATTTACATGATGTTTTGTGTCTTAAGATGATTCGACGTGAGTGACAGTTAGTATCAGCTGCAGCAGTTGACATTCAATCATTGTGTAGAAAAGCTTTGCAAAAAGCGTTTACCGCCAAACTTCATATAACATTTTCTTCTTATTTTCATTTATAGATTATGTTCCTGTAGTTTATCAAGAAAACCAGGAACACCCTGTACAATGAGCAATTATTAAAAGTAACAAAAGTAAATGCTGGCTGCTAATTACCACCTTTGGTGATGACTTAACTGAAGAATCACCAATTGCTTTAGTTTTGCCATCACTTGCATTAGCTTCTGATTTAGTCGTTGTTGCAGTCAAAGCAGTTTCAGCAGTTGTAGCTTTAGTTACAGGATTTTCAAATACACATTTTAATTTAGATTCCATTATCTCTTCTGGATCTGTACCTTCCCACTTTGAAATAAAATTAAAAGTTATGATTAATATAAGATAGATAGTAAGTAAAAATTCATGTATGAAACACAGTAGGATTAAACATCTTTAGTTAATAATAAGTTCATAAATTTTGATAATCTTACATACCACATCAAAAGGAAGACTATCCCATGCTTTATCATTTACTATAGCTTGAACCATAAATTTATGTTTATTTTTCTCTGCTGGATCATAATCAGTTGGTTGAAGAGTCACTGAAAAACACAATGATAACTAGTGAATTCAATTTTCTTGTTTATAAATGGCAACAACTTGAACTTCCTAAAAAATTCATACTAACAGCTTATAGAAATTAATCATAGATTGTACATTTGAGTCATTATTTCAAACTAACCACTTATTTGAATGGATGTTCCTGGTCGAACACATCCTGCATTAGGACGTACACAATACCTCCTTGGAGCAGTTGTCTTTACTTTGAAATAAATATAGTGATTTGTTGGATTAGTTAATTTTATATGTGATGTGGTTGCTATTTCTGTGAATGGGCCTGTAAAATAATAGGAAAATCATGTTTAAAGATGTTCAAACATGGTTAATTTTATTACATCTTTATAAAATCTCAAATAAAAAGCAAGTATGACATAAAATATATGTACAAATCAATATCCATCTTACAGTTTCTTTATACTTTTGAAAACAAACAAAATAAAATAGAAGGAATAATGAATAATAAGTATGTACAAGTATTAATGTTATAATTATGAACAATGTGAAGTACTTTCTACTTCACAATACCATGTTTAAAATATTGAAATACTATTAGTTACTGTTTCTAAATATCATTTAATATAAATAAGAAGTTTATACAAGTAACAGTTGCAATACTTTGTTTATACTTCTACATTTCATTTACAAGATTCTCATCATATAAATGTCAAAATGTAACATTTCTTGATATGTCATTCAACAAAAAACATTGATTACACTCTAAGCACTCTTTTCTCGATGTTTTTTTAAACATTTATACATTATTAAATTCGTGATAAATGCAAACAAGCGTTGCGCATTAAATTACAACTAAAATGTGATGCTTAGAAGAAAGGTATATTATTTGCTAAAAGGACATGGAAATTAGCAAATAAATAAATTAGACATGTATACGAAAAATAAAGGCATACGACACTAGTGGACGAATATGCTGACTGTATATCAGCTAATGGAAACGGGAGATGAGGAGGGAGGCCAAGAATTGAATCGTGACTGTACTTAGTTTTGACAGCGAATGACGTACGGCGAATGAGATTAGGTACGACCGAAAGGGCCGATGATTTCTACTGAGTCGTCGTACGTAATCACATTTAGCGACAGATCGAAATGCAATAAAATTGGCTAGAAGAATCAACCTTACGTCATCTTGACAACGTAGCGCACCGTGTGCAGCTCGTGATAACTAACCAACAAAGCGGCTGCCAGTCACTGATCGAGAAAAATTCAAAGGGAAATGAAGATAGGTAAAACGTGCAAGGAAAATGCGCATGAAAGAATGATTCGTCGTTTAAGCGTACCCCTGAATCGCAGTTCACCCCGCGGTTCGATAATTAAAATTTGTTCTGGCTTCACCATTCTGCCTTCCGCCGCGAAACGTTCGCCGCAACACCTTTGAGTGCGTTAATAACGATACGAGACCACGTCTTGACAGGTTAATCAGCGCTGCTTATGATTTTACACAGCGACACCGCCCGTGTCTCGCACTCGCTACTTTCCGGGATTCCGTTGGACTAATTCTGATTTTTGCTCCGAATCGAATACGCATGCGTCACGACGGAAATTATCAGGAGTACAGCCGTTACGTCACGGACAGACGTTACCGCGGTAATCATATTCGCTACTTCTGCATATCCGGAAATTTGAAATGCCGGTAAAAGACGCGCGATATGAACAGGGGTCTCAAGAAGTTGTCGGTAGAAAGTATTTCCTAATTACCGAAACACAACCAGTTCTGTTTAATTAATGCCAATCACTATTAATCGAAAATTGTTTTGTATCGTAACGTTCGCCAAGAATTAATCGTTATTTTATTTTTTTCTCAAATAGTAGTATTTTGAAATAATTAAACATGAAGGGTGTACAAAACTCCGTTTGTGATAAGATTTAAGAAATGAAAATAAGATTCGTATCCTTTTAGACTTCATTTTCGAAACAAATAACTCTTAGCATATTTAGTTCTAATTCTTACCACTAGTAACGTTGCAATCTTATTTCATACTGAATCGATAACGTTGGAAATGACACAAAAATGGTAATGGACTTGACCATTTCGAAAACCATGTGACATAAAAGTACATAGAGTGATGAATCTATTTATTGCCTTGTCTATGCAGATAATTTGTTTATTTGTTTGCTGGAGTGTATCCTATATACCTGTTTCAGTTGAGCACATGGTCCGTTTTGAACTTGTACTACGGCAACATATTTGAACTAAGTCTGAGTTTTAGAGTATTAATATATCATGGAACCCCTGATAGAACCGAATTTAAATGCAGATGTTTATAGAAATATGACAGCAGCAGATAGACCGCTTGTTCCTGACAAACATTTGCAGTTTATTTTAATTTATGATGGTAATATACGTTAAATTTTTTATATCATTTTTGAAATATATTTCTAAACGTTTTAATTTTGAGTAAACAAATTTATATTTTTCATATATGCGTTTCTTATTACATAAATATTTGCGTATTTGTTTATTTGCAGAAAAAAGTGCTATTCTCGGAGGTAGTAACATGACAGATCGTTATTGGAGTGGTACTATTTGGTATTATAATGATATTTCAGATTTTGATAGAGAAAAGGCTTTTGTTGCTAAAAAAACAGAAAGTGGTGTTTGTGCTGCTGTTTACTTGGAAAGTGATAAATTTATAATTGGAGAAGATACTGGAGCTTTGACTATTTTTGATATATCTACAGAACCTGATGGAGTAAAAGAATTACAATGTGCAGCATATGCCTGTTTACATGATAGTAGTCTTTTAACTCTTTCTGCATTTGCTGATAAGAAAAAAGTAGTTTCAGGAGGAATGGATTGTTGGTAAGCCCCTGGAAATATTTCATATTGAAAGACATTTAAAACATTTAGTAAAAAATTATAATTACATTGTAGTATAAAAGTATGGGATGTAACAGAGTTAATGGTAACACAGTCATTTGACTATGCTCATATTGATACAGTCACTTGTGTTGATGTTAAACCTAAAAGTAATACAGAATTTGCATCAACATCATCAGATTGTGAAGCATTATTATGGGATATAAGACAAATAAAGCCAGCCCAAAGTATATATTGAAGCAGTAACATAAACATTTAAATACAATTAATGCTATTAATATAACTTAAACCTATATTTTTGTTTTAAGGTATTTTAAAGAGAGATGTTGGTTTAACAGCAGTAAGTTGGAATCCCAACATAGAAAATTTTTTAGCAATAGGTACAGATAACGGGGAAGTTGTAATAGTTGATGCTAGAAGGTCAGATATAGAAGTATTACGGGAATTATCTGCATTTACTAGACCAGTACACAAACTCTTATTCAATCCAAATGCAGAAAAGTAATATAAGCTGATAAATAAAAAATATAAATTAATCTTTTCAATATAAGAAGTCTACATAATATTGTTACATTACAGGTTGGAAGAATTAGCTGTTTGTTGTGATAATACTTCTGTGGAAGTTCTTGATATAAACAGTCAATTTTCACCAATATACAAAGATAACCGCCATACGGACTTTGTACGTGGCCTTACATGGTTTAATAATTATTTATATTCTTGTTCTTGGGATAATACAGCGTTAAAACATACAATGGATTTTGAAGATATTTAACTTATGAATACCCCTATGCTTTAAATTGTTTCATTTATTAGCTGATATTAAACTTTGTGTGCTTATACATAAAAATAGGATTTTATATATTGATTATTTTATTTCATTCCCATTCTATATAATTAGTTTCTCTATATTGTTCATATTTATATTTCTACAAATCATTTGTAGTTATATAATTACATCCTATATTTCTTTGAAATAAGACAGCAGAAGAATATGCAAATATATTACATTTTGTGTGAAATATTAATCACAGAATGTTATTTAAGTATAAGAACTGTTTATGTAATTTCACCATTAAATTAAAACAACAAATATATTTGAAGAACAGAAATACTACAACCAAAAACCTGTCTGTACAAAAAATATTTTCGAAAAGAAAAAAATAGTGATGTAAATAAAAAATTTTCAGTTTATTTGCAGTTACACATCATATAACGTGTTGCCATAAGGTAATTACAAATCAGTCAAATCTCTAAATTATATAAGTGATATTACATTTATATTTTGAACATTTTTAACTCTGTTTTTAAAAATATTATGATTCTATATAGTTATTTGAAAATTAAATGTATCTAACTTCTCATAAATGAATTTTGTTCACTTGCTTTTTATGTAAGTGTATATGAATATGTTTTCAAAAATATTTAACACATTTTTCATCATTGATATCATAAAGCAGAAATATATAGCATAATCTGAAAATTACATAACACTACCAATATATGTATAAGAACAAACTTCTATAGACCTTACAAGTTGTAAAACGATGGCAATAAGTAATTTAGAACTACTTTTCCTTTACTTGATTATACATTTCAATAATATCTTCACCTTACTTTCTGAAATGATCAAGCAATAAGTCCAATTCATTTGCACCAGTAAATCCATAAATTTCTGATTGTAGGATGTGTAGTTTCTACATTATACAATGAATGATCATGTAAATTAAATATTCATACAAAATTCATTAGAAACTTTTTACTTTAATTATAAACTTGCACTGTTCCTTTCATTCTTAATAAATTTATATCTAAAAAAGAACAAATATTTCAAGCAACATATATTTCCTGTAAATTATATCACTCTTTTTAGGTGGAATTATTCTTTTCAGCATTAATTATTTCTAAGAATGTCAATCTTTCTTTTGTTTCCCGTTATAGCATCTTACATGAAATTATATTTATCTGATGAGGCATTTGTATTTGAGAGAAATAAAAATATTTCACAAATAAAGCGGTAGAAGTAAAAAATAAAATGGATGTAAATGAAATGTTAAAGAAAATTTTTGATAACATCAGACGAAGGTTTTTGTATGTACACGGAGTATATTACGTTTAACATTCAAACTACTTGAACAATGATCTACTGATGCTATTTTTAATCAAAATATAGTATACTTTCTTGATATAGATTCTTACATACTTAAATGAGTATGTCTGACAAAATGTACAATTATAGGTATTCATTCATGTAATTCTTATTATGACCTTAAATGCAATATAAATTTGTAAAAAATGATTTTTCTCAATCATAATACAAATAATTAAAAATAAATTGCATATAGATCATGAGAAGTTTAAAGTAGTAGTACATAGTATTCTTAAAGTTCATTGATAACAAAACTTTACATTGTGATACAAATAATGAATGATGACAATATATTATGCAATATATTATGCCACTGCTCCATTCAAAAATTACAAGAATTAATGAAATTGTTATGTACAATTCATATTTTTATGTGATGAAATATGACTGCATTACGATCAATGCAATATATAACTCTCATATGGACATTTATTATTTTTCGTTAATCTATGTGATGGGTTCTTACATAATTATTATGCAGTTCATAACATGATGTCTTTTTCCCTGTATTAATCACTTTTTAACCAGTCCTTGAGCATTTACTTCTTTACAATCCAAATTCTTTTTCATCATCTGCGCGTATGTCACCATATCTCCAAATATTACGTCGATTATGCTTTGCATCTTCTTCTGATTTCTTGTATTCTTCGATCTATAATAAATTAATACAGAAAAATTATTTTACGTGTGTATCAAAATACTGATGTGCGTATGTAAATGTATAATACAAAAAAATCAATTTACCAATTTAGTAAGTCTCCTATCTCGTTGGTTCTGAACAAGCAATAATCCATCAGAAATGAGACCCTTCCCGATATCTTCATTAGTAGAAGTATCAACCAAAGTTACAGCAGTAACATTGTTGTTTAATTTATATTCCGTATTCATCAATAAAACTTTTTCCATTGCGTCTTCCTTAAAGGCTTCAACTGCCACCCTCTTGTCTTCATTCTATAAATATTTATAAATAAAAAATCACAGCATATAAGTTTATGATTTTTAAAAGATAAAGCAGTTGATATTTAACAATTTTTATAGAAATACTTACATCATTTGGAGCTGCAACGCAAGCGAGAGTATGCTCGTGAGCATAAGGTTTATCAGTAGCAAATCTTGATGGTAAATCGGCAACTCTTGTAACATTAATCGTTTCTCTGTTGCCATAATCAATATAAAATACATTGACATTTGGACCAGAAACTTTTTCTATTTTGACGCGATACCACAGGTCATCACCAGTAAATTTGGCCACTGCTAATTCACCTCTAGTTGGCTTGTATGCACCCGGAAGAGGAGGATTAGATGCTAATTCTTGACGCAATTGCAAAAGTAAAGTTTCCAATCTGCTACGCTGATCAGAGCTTTGTGCATAAAAATGAAGATCTTCAGTAACTTCAGAAAGTACTACCTGTTGGTAATCAATTTTTCTTTCTACGACTTCTTTTTCGTTTTCGTTTTTCTCATTTTCAACTTGTACTTCTACAAAATTCTTCCACATCTGTAATATATAAAACAATAATTATCATCTACAAATTATGGTTTCACCTTTAAATACACCTCCACGAGATTACTTACGTTAAGTTTCTTTGTTTTGGCACGTTCTTCTGCTGCTTTAAGCGTTCTTGTTAGTTCTCCAAAATCAGGGAAAGTAACTACTTCAGCAAGTCCCTCTTCCACAAGACTAACAGACATGTTAATGTCATTTACTATTAACCATCCAATAAATCCACTACCTTTCGTCTCTGTACTTTCAATTTTTATTTCCACATCCCTTTGGAAGCAATGCTCCCTAGTAAAGGCTAACGCTTTTTCACCATATTCATCTGCTTTAACGATACCACCACCTGGCAATGATCTTTGACATCGCGGAGTTCTTATACCAGCCAATACAAATGTAATAACTTGGTCCTCTTTTGGCAAAAACAATTTTAGACGCGAACCACTAGTAACGAATTCAACTACAGCTTTAATGCCCTGTGCTCGTTTAAGGGACGTTAAAAATGCCTTTACCTTTGAAGGATCATTAGAAAGATCTACTAATCTGTGTACAGGGATGTCTTTCTTTGAATGCAAACCGTGTTGAGATTTTTCTGCTTTACTTTCTGCAACTTGTAACAAGTTGTAATGAGCTGAACGTTGATCGTCATTTTGCCTATATTTGATTACTCTTGCTAAACCTCGTGCAACCAAAGCTTCCGCAATGTTCCTAAACAAATATTAATGATATATAGAACTATTAATGAAAATAATTTGAAATTTTTTAAAACATAACGTACGTTTTACCGCAAGTAACAGTGCAGCATAATTTTTCTTGAAAATTGTCTCTTGCGGGTTGAGTGTAGTCAACTACAACTTTGACATTCTTCCTAATGAATTTTTCGCGCAAGAATTCACGGGCTTCTAACATCCATGGAATATCATAAAGAGGTTTAAAATCTTTTCTGCTTGCATTATTAGGTTCGTCGTTAAGTTTCTTTTCTCTGGACGGTGGTCGAATACTACTCAAAAAGACTTTCTTGTTCTCTCCATTTTGTGTCCTAATGATAAGTGCATCTGCATTGACAATCTCAACAACAGTACCAGTAAATTCTATTTGTGGACCTGATGGTTTGTAATCTTTCCATAAACGTAAACGTGCCTCTTTTGCAGCTTTCTCTGCAAGATAAAGTTTCTCTGCACCAGCCCTGCTATTATTAATTGACCAATCTTGGCATTTAGCAAAACCTTCACTCAACAAAATTTCTGCAATATTTCCTATTAAACAGAACAAAATGTTTAGTTACTTATTTAATTATTTGTAAAAGATTTAACTCCGTTAATTTCTTCAAAACTACTAACCCCTTGGATGAAGAATGCTGCCAATAAAATTATTATTATTAACAGATTCAAGTACTACTTCAACATCTCTATGTAAAAGGCGGGATTCTACAAAATATCTTGCTTCATCTGCATAAGGATCGCCTACTGGATTCTCACGCCGTCCATTTGGCCATCCAGGGCATCGAACACCCGATATCATTAATACTATATTATAAAAATCAGGTAATAAAAGTGCTTTCACTGTAGATCCATCAAACACGTATTCAATGATAGCTTTTATTGGCTTCTTTCCGAATTTTTCAACCAATTTACGAGGATCATCCACAGTTCCTTTTACATCACGTATGTGTTCAGAACTTGGTGATTCTGACCATTTTCCTTTCTTAGCGTTCTTAGCTGCATTTTCTAGTTCAATTAATCGATTTTGTTCAGAACTTGGATTTCTAGTGTCTTTTTTTACAGTTACCAAACCCTCAGACACCAATGTTTCAATTACATTTTCTCCATTTCTATCTATAATAACGAAAAAGTTTTATAAACCAGTTCTTAACGCCTTGACCGTTGCGACGGCCAACGCGGACCGGCGCATAGTTTTCACATGCAATCGCGTGTCAATTATTGAGACATTTAATGATAGTAACCAAAAATTTTATTTTATACATCATTAGAAATGAAGTATTTAAATAATGTATATATGTAATACACAAAAGAATGAAGTAAACTATACGGTGATACCATGAAATGCGGCGGTCAATAAGTAAAATAAATAAATAAATTTTACATAAAATATGATGCATAAGCAAATTTAAATAAAAATATGTACCTGTTCCTAGCCACACAGTACCATAAGTTCTGGTTGTCATTGATTTTTCTGTAACAAAAGTTACATCTTGACCAATAAGTTTTTTACGTAAAAATTCTCTAGCTTCCCAAGCATATGGTTCATCTTTACTTTCATCCATACTGAAAAAAATGTATAGTATGTTTACAATGAAGTAATGAATTAATGTCAAGAAAAATAATAAACAATTATATGTACCTATCATTTCCTTTCCATCTTTCTAATTTTGGAGCAGTGATGTTACAAAGAATAATGGTAACTTCTGGAGGAGGGCCACCCATAGGTTGGCCACGAATAATAATGGTATCTCCTGAAGTAACCTTAAAATATAAAAGTCTACGTTAAGAAAATATGTAGACAAACCTATTCTTAATTATCAATGTAATACTCTGTACAATTACAGCATACCATAATATAATATTATATTTTTCATAGAAGACTAGATGGATAAAATTAAACTTTGCTTAAGACCTTGAAGAGTACAATGATATAAAACAAAGAGCATGCTAAATGAGTAAAAGTTATTGGTTTATTAATTGTAATATTTCAATAACATTCGTGTCATCAAAATGGCAACCAATACCTTGTTATTAAAAGAAATAGGGTACAAAACGGAATTAATTCAATGCAAGGACCATATGTTTTCGGTACTGATTATTCTTTCCAACTGTGTCGAACGCGACTGCACATGTCAAAATATAAGGTTATATATGACAGTAATCACATAAATAGTAGTTATTTTCTACTAAAGAAATTCCTTAAGAAACAAATTTCCGTAAAATTTCATTATCTTACCTGTTTTACTACACCGTGTCGTTGTTTCCCTTGCCCCTGGGGTGCGCTCATCGTGTCGTTCGTTTACCACGTTAAGCACCAAGAAAAAATCTATAATTTCTCAGTCTGTACTGTGCCGAGAAAGCTCTTCGATGAATGGAAGATTATCTACGCGCTGGTTCTTGCTTTTCTCGTGAATATTCGTCAGAAATTCAAGAAAAATTTGACATGTTGAATCGGAATAGAGAAACTCACGCTTTCCACGTATTGTGGAAGAGTCGGCACGAGCGCAATCTACACAGAAACATCGTCCAAGTACGTTTGATTTGGTGGTGATGTGGCAACACGCAACACTTCAACAATCTGCAGTGTCGCGCTCTATCGGTCAACTTGCACCGATAGTTCGATCGGTAGAAAAAAGTATCAACATTAAAAAGTTTCATAAAATTTATAATTAGAAAATATATTCAATTACCCTTATTTGTAGAAACAATTGCGATACCTACCACTAAGATTCTTCCACTATTTGATTCACGTTTAAATGACATTTTTTTTATTTAGCAATGTTTGAATTAATCTTTCGTATTGAATGCAAATTTACTTCATTAAAAAAATTGTCCTGCGTACTTATAAATGGCCCATGAATCCACTCACTATATGCGATGAATGTACTTACATGATCGATAACTATCGCCGACGTGTCATGACGTCTATATTTCAAAATATATGTATGTATTCATCTTCTAAGGACGAATAAAATTAAAATTTTCAATAGTAATGATTGTAATTTTAGTTCTATTAAAAACAAATATTGCAATAAGTACAACATTTATGAAGCTAGGTGAATTTAATAAATCAATAAACTTCTTCATTTTGATAAGATTACCTAACAAATTTCACATTTTATTATATAAAAACTCCTAATAATTACAATAAAATAAAGAGGGATTAAGGGAATATACTTGTTATTTAAATATGTAAGGTTGTTTTATTACGCACAAAACTGTTTACAACGTTTTCAATATACTCCGACTACATGACGATTTCAAAATGGAATGGTGAAAGTGCAAAATGAAATCGAACTGATGAAAGAGTACAAAAAAATTTAAATGATAATGCAGTCGCATGAAAATGACATTATAAAAAAAAATTTAGAGACAGAATCAAGTGGCAGGCTCAATTTAAAGAGCAATATTCGTGAAATACACGGAACAATTTTTATGCATTGTCTCATATTTATCAAATAAATACGGCGATATTAGCTAATACTACGCAGAACTAAAGTAAGCATGACACTCCACTCTGTCACATAGAAAGACAAAACGAAAAAGAAGTTCAATACTTAAGTAGAAGTAATCTGTAACAGTCTTTCTACATTCTAAAAGTCTTTGGATTTAGTTAAATAGTTTTAAACGATAGAAGCCTTAATCTACTTCCTCCATCCTGGATGCTACTTCCGAGTCAACTTCTTCTAGTGTAGGAACTTCTGTGTCCATCTTTTCATCTTCTACATTTGGCGTCTCATCATCATCAAAACCAAGACCAAGCTTGATCATTCTGTATATTCTAGATGCATGTACTTGCGGGTCTTCAAGAGCAAAACCGGAAGATAACAATGCTGTTTCAAAGAGAAGCATGACCAAATCTTTCACAGACTTATCATGTTTATCTGCTTCCACCTTTTGCCTCAAATTCTCCATAATTGGATGATCTGGGTTGATTTCTAAATGTTTCTTGGCAGCCATGTATCCCACAGTAGACGAGTCTCGGAGGGCTTGCGCTTTCATGATCCTCTCCATGTTTGCGGTCCATCCATATTGTGATGTGACAATACAGCAAGGAGAGTTGACTAACCTGTTGGATACTACAACCTTTTCTACTTTCTTGTCCAAAATGTCTTTCATGACTTTGCAGAGATTCTCGAATTTGGCTTTGTCCTCTTCGCGCTTCTTCTTTTCTTCCTCATCTTCAGGGAGTTCCAAACCTTCCTTTGTTACAGATACCAACTGTTTGCCATCATGTTCTTTCAGTTGTTGTACAACATATTCATCAATAGGTTCTGTCATGTATACTACTTCGAAACCACGCTTCTTAACCCTTTCTACGAACGAACTATTGGCTACTTGCTCTCTGCTTTCACCAGTGATGTAGTAGATGTGTTTCTGATTTTCCTTCATTCTTCCAACATAATCCTTCAATGAACACACTTCATCTCCAGATACAGATGTGTAGTACCTAAGTAAATCTGAGAGTTTCTTTCTATTTTGACTGTCTTCATGGATACCCAATTTAATGTTCTTACTAAATTGTTCATAGCATTTCTTATAATTTTCTTTATCTTCTGCCAACTCTTCAAAGAGTTCCAGACATTTCTTGACAAGGTTCTTCCTGATGACTTTAAGGATCTTATTCTGTTGTAACATTTCACGGGAAATGTTCAATGGAAGATCTTCACTATCTACAACACCCTTGATGAAGTTAAGGTAGTCTGGGATAAGCTCTTCACAGTTATCCATAATGAAGACCCTACGTACATACAATTTGATATTATTCTTCTTCTTCTTATTTTCAAAGAGATCGAAAGGTGCACGTCGAGGAATGAAAAGTAACGCACGGAATTCCAGTTGACCTTCCACTGAGAAGTGTTTGACAGCCAAATGATCTTCCCAATCATTGGTTAAGCTTTTGTAAAATTCACCATACTCTTCTTGAGTAATGTCATTTGGATTTCTTGTCCAAATTGGTTTTGTTTTGTTTAACTCTTCTTCTTCAGAGTACTTTTCCTTAATAGTCTTCTTCTTTTTCTTCTTTTCATCTTTTGGTTTATCTTCATCTTCTTCTCCAACATCTTCAATCTTGGGTTTATCTTCTGCTTCTTCTTCCTTTGATGGTTCTTCCTCTTCATCTTCACTCAATTCTTTGTCCCTTTCCTTTTCAACAATGAGTTTAATTGGGTAGCCAATGAATTGAGAGTGTTTCTTGACAATCTCCTTGATCTTAGACTCTTGCAAGTATTCAGTTTGATCATCCTTGATGTACAAGACAATCTTTGTTCCTCTTCCAATTGGTTCTCCATGGTCAGGACGAACTGTGAAGGAACCACCAGCAGAAGACTCCCACAGATATTGTTCATCATCATTGTGCTTAGAGACAACAGTGACCTTATCTGCAACCAGGTAGGCAGAGTAGAAACCCACACCAAATTGACCGATCATGGAAATGTCTGCACCAGCCTGAAGAGCTTCCATGAATGCTTTTGTGCCAGACTTGGCAATGGTACCCAAATTGTTCACAAGATCAGCCTTGGTCATACCAATACCACTGTAATGAAGAAAAGTTAGTTATTCATCTCTATTTTTAACTTATAGCACTTACATAAAATAACTGATTAAGATAAAACCCTGATTTTAAAACTCAATGACTGATTTTCTTACGAATCGAGGATAGTCAAGGTACGGTCATTTTTATTGGGAATGATTTTAATGAACAGCTCCTTGCATGAATCCAACTTGGATGGCTCTGTGAGAGATTCATAGCGGATTTTGTCCAATGCCTATAACAGACGCAATAAAACGTCACTTGAATTTTTTCTACAAAATGCCGCAAAATTATTTAACACTTTCAATGAATTTCAATGATGTAACTAAATAGAAAAGTAAAAATTACTTACATCAGATGAGTTTGAAACTAATTCTCGGATGAAGATTTCTTTGTTAGAATAAAAGGTATTGATGATCAAGCTCATCAATTGAGCAATTTCTGCCTGGAAGGCGAAGGTTTCAACCTCGTCAGTTTGCACCATGGTGACGTCCTCCGGCATCTCGTTGCAATCAAATCAGAATTAAATTCTTTTGCACAAAAGTCCAACGAAATAACTTCCTTTGCACTAACGTAGAGAATATGTCGCGCGTATATTCGTAGAGGAAATGTAGCTTCGCGTTCGCTCTCAGCGATCAGTCTCTCCCGCCGTCACTTTTCAGAGTATTCAATACTGGCGTGCAGCGGCCGCTTTTATCGAGCTTTGAAAATTCTAGAAGGTGCTTGCCGGAAGCCCGCCCGATTTCTAGAACATTCTATCAAGTATAGTGTTATAATCAATATTTATTGACACTTCTTAGCATAGTATTTCAAAGAAAAAGCCTTGAAAATTTATAAAACGAATTTAAGAAATATGTATTACGTGAAATTAACAATAAGACGTAAAAAAATATAGTAAAGGTTGCAGTTGCAGAAATGGATTTACGTAGTAACAGGAAACGACGATATGGCTGTATATACATGTCTAGAAACATCACGATATGTACCTCGGAGCTGAGAATGGAGAGAAGCTTATGCGGCAAATACTAAAAACTGGACAATGACGCGATATATGTACACACATTACACGAGTATGTAATACTGTTGGATGCTGCGTGTGTATCATTTTTTACGCATTTCGAGTCATTTTTTAATCAAATTTTATAGGATACCCTTTGCAATTCTAAATTGCACTTTTGCATTAAACACATGCTAAAATGCCGCTTTGTCATTTATAGAAATATTCTCGATTTCTTAATATAAAAAGATACCCCACGACATTGAAATTCAGCGTTGCTCTTTCTACACCTGTGTCATAAAAATATATTTATTATGTTTTATGTGTCATGCTTTTATATTTTTGTTGAATATTACGTTCTTTGTTTAAAAAAAAAGAAACAGTGGTTATTTCATGTTTTTGTTCTAAATAACACGTCTGCAAATTTTTAATTCAGAATATTACAGTCTACATTCTATTCGCAATTACTTTATACAACGAGAATGGAAAAGTAAGTTGATATTCGTCGTTTTTAGAAAAGTCAATTATTAATATTTTTAAATTTTACGATGTTTCTCAAGTAAGATTGATTCTAGAACTTTCGAAACTGTTCGTCAGTCACTTTGTTCGAGAACAAAGGTGACGATACTATTGCATCCTTTAAAACGACTGCAAATGAATATTCAGACCACTGTACACGATTTCTTAACATATTTTCTTAAAATAATTATTTGTTTTTATATAATACAAGAAAATATGTATGGGGCGGTCAGGTACGATCAATGATACTGTGCTCGCACAGCCGTATTGGAAATGGTACGTCGTGTAACCTTATTCTCGACTCTTATTTCTACACTAGCTTTGTAAGAATAACTCGGACAGAACTTATCTCCTGTAATTAGTAAAGTTTCATACTTTCAAAAAATGTGCAGAGTAAAGATTGTGTCACGTTAGATATAACGAGAGGTAAATATAGGAATACTAGAAAATTCTTAGGTGAGCGAGATTAGGCGGGAAATGATAAATACAACGAGAAATATTAAACTATAGTAAAATGACATAATGTGTTATCCTGTTAAATATTATACCTACATGATCGATATCGTTAATAAATAATTGTACATAGACGAATATAAAATACGAGAATGTTCGAGGGAATGTCCTTAACCTTGGTCTTACTTTGCAAAAGTAAAATAAGAAAAATGGAAGTGAGAATCTAGCATGTTTTTACCTCTGTACAAGTATTAGCAAATAAATAGGTGAATCTATTAATGTAATTACAGTGCACTGCTTTTTTTTTTTTTTTGCATAGCGAAGGGTGTAGAAAATAAGGAGCAAAAGAAGGTTAGGTGGGCTTTAACACTTTATTTTCTGACTTAAAACGGTATTGTCTATTATAGCACTGAAAATTTTAGCACTGAAAAACGCGCTTCAACGAAAAATGTTGTTCAAACATTCGAGAATTGACTCGTTTTCAATCATTTTTAAACCTATATTCGGTACAATTTCTTTCTGGTTTAAGCAAGATGCATAGATGTGTAGTAGGTGTATAAATTTGTTTAGTTTGCGCATGGTTGTTTTTACGTCATAGATACATTTTATTTTGTATACAATGCAAGTTAACTTGTTTCGATAATTAAAATTTTATACGAGCATACTCTTTAAACACATTTCATGGAGGTATTGATTGCAAGAGAAACGTCTCCTGGTAAAGTCAGAAATATTAAAACGTTAAACATTGTTGCACACGTTTGAGTTACTATTCGATAATTAAAAAATGCATCGACTTAGAGGTTAAATACGACGCATAAAATAAAACGAAATGTTCAATAAGTCGACTTTACGATGGAACGCATTATGTTACTGCAAATAGTGTCGCCATCTGTTGGTATGAATACTTACCTGCGACATATGTTTCCATATCTTCATCGGGTACGGCAGAAATTTCTGTCACGTGATCACAAATAACGAACGTTTCGACGCCATTTTGTAAGTGACTAGTTCAAACCGTGTTTGCGATTTAGTTCGTTTTATATTTAGTCGAGTGGTTAGATGTTGATAAAAGGATGTGTTCTGTTCATTAACCGAATGATTAGAATACGAATGTTAAGAACATTTCGTGGGTGGAACGCGAGTGACTCATGTGGAATGTAAGAATGCTGATTGGTGTGAAATTCTCGGATTTAAGCGCGCGTAAAAGGATATTGTTTGGTCGGTAGTGTGTTCGATGCACGAAGAAAAGGACGAGATTTATTATTTACAAGGTACACATTTTCATCCATAACATAATTTTACTCACGCAATAAAAACTTTTACATAATAATGTCGTATCACGTAGTAATAGTTTCATTTAGGTGTATCGATCATGCAACGATACGATTTTCTCTTGCGTTATACTCGTTTATGTAACAATGTATATCATATTCGCCGCCATTTAACGATGGTTGTGCTTCAGGTGGTTTCGGGTGCATCCTCGTATTCTTTTCCTCCTGCCATGTATTTTTTCTCTTTTTGTTTCTCGGTTACAAGCTTGTAATTGTTCACAGGCCATACATGCTCACTGTAAATTGTACGGCTCACAACGATCGACCTTAATATATAGAAATCGTGATCCTTCGTGAGCGCACAGCAACGAACAGGCACGCGCTCGCCACCGCGCCAATTTCAAATATCTCATTGGTATATCTTGTACACAAAAGCAATTTGCAGAAAAACCTCGTGAACAATTTTTGTGTATATTTCTTTAATGAAAGCTACTTTTTTGTCCACTTTTTTTTTTTTTTCTTCTTTTTCAATGGAGTTACAAACAATTATGCAATTTCGAGAAATAAATTGTGTCGTAAGTACAGTGGGACCTCAATTAACCAAGTTTTCCTTCTCCGAGCACTTATTATTACCAGAATCAAAAATATACCGTGCGTGATTGTTGGAAATATTATGGATTATGTTTTCAGTGCGGAATGTAGAAACGTTATTATTTGTTTTTTTTTCCTTTTTTTTCTCCCTCTCCCTCTCTCTCTCCCTCCCTCCCTCTTTCTCTCTCTCTCTCTCTCTCTCTTTCTCTCTGTAGTTAAGAAGCATCGACGTTCGGCTCTTTTCTTTCTCTTTTTACAGTCTACACTTTCCATTAACTTGAAGTTCCACTGTACTAATAAATTCTTACTCTATCACTAGGAAGCATAAACTTATATGTATATGTATATCAATATAGGGAGGGAAGGATCGTATCTTCTTCTTTTCATCATTTCATTTCTTTTTTTTTTTTCTGTTTTCTTTAACAATATCTATTACTCGAAAATACCGATAAAATATTACAACCTTTTTAATTTGTTCTACGATTTCACGGAACAATTGGCGGAGATTCCAGATCGATATGGATCACCGTGTAAAGGGTGGGCTCGCGTGGCGCTAAACGAAAGGAAATGGCGCGCGTGTGCGCGCGCGCGCATGACTGTAGCCGCGCGCGCGTGAACCTTACTTATTTGTACGTAAAATTATTCCTCATTATATTGATGCGTATCTAGACTTTTGTTCCGTTACGAACGTTATTTAGAATATTATTTCAATGAGCAAGTAACTAGGAGAGCCTCTGTTTTTTAATTACTTCTTCTTATTTTTTTCTCTTTTCTTTTGTCCACCTCTCTCTTTCCACCTTTCCCTCTTTCGTTCTTTCTTCTTCGTATTTTTTTTCTTCTTCTAAATCCTCTTTTTTTTTTCCTCTTTTAGCTAAACGACACGAGTGCGAGGACACGCCTACGTCCCGTTTAAATACGTCCTTTTCTCGGCAGTCAGCGCGAGCAATTCTCCAATTGTGACGCACGAAATACGGTTTTGTGTGGTATATAACTTATTAATATACGTTCATACACGCGTACTTTCTCTCCTCTTCGCTCTCTCTCTCTCTCCACTACTCCTTCATTTTCTCCTTCTCATTCTCTCGGTCTCTCATTCGTATCCTCTCATTTACCACTCTTTCACGCTTTCCTCTTCGACCTTTTCCTTCCTTTCTTCCTCTCTTTCTAAACTGGTTTATTTACAATTAGATCTTTTCGCCTCCGCCTCGAGTCGCGCTCGCTGGATGCCAGTTTCACGTTCGCGGGACCACGAACGGCAGAGAAAAGACGCCGTGGGGCAAGTTGACGATGAAACAAATTGCGAAAAAGATAGAACTAAGTGAGCGGACGAGAAGTGAAGCACGAGTTATTCGAAAATAATCAACCCTCTGGCTGGTAGAGCGAGACAATTGTAGAATCGAGACAGACCACTCTTTCTTCGCCTCTTCCCGAACGAAATTTCGTACCGAAGCTGTTTCCGGTAAAACTGGCAAATTCAACGAACGGTAAATTTTAATCTTTTCTTTTTTATAAAATCCAGACACAACCATCGTACGTATACGTAGGATCGCATCTAGGCTAGAAAATGCAAATTGTGCCACGAGATAAAGAGTATTCTCGAATTCTCGCTAAGCAGTCGAAACGAGATCCAGCTGTGTTTGACCGTTCAGCGCAAGGTTTCGCTCTCGGCGAGATATTCTCGACACGTTGAAAATACCGCGGAGAACTATTTCTCATACGTTGTTTCGCTGTAGGGGCAGCCGTTGCAAGCCACCGCACACCGGTGAAGGTGTGGGTCTCAAGGTATCGATCTACGATATGTTAGAAACAGAACTAGTAGAGCCGGTTGCCAAGATGCTCGGTGGAAAATATTGGGGATAAGGTCGGTCGAGCGGCGCGCGACTTCGTAATTCGATTTGCACGATTCGCGTAACACCGGTGGCCGCGATTTAAACTTCACTCACAGCTGGTTGCACGATAAACAGGATCGGGGCTGTTTTCAGCACGCAGGGTAAAAAAAAAACAAAAATGGTATCAGGATCGCGAAAGAGAATTTCGAAGAGAAGGATAGTGAACGAGAACGGAGAGGAGAATTGAAACGCGAGCAACGAGAAGGGAAGAGAAGAAGAAGAAACAGCGAGGAAAAAATTTCCCCTTTCTTTTTCGCTACTCGTCGTATTTTTTCTCGATAACGACAGAGAGAGAGCAGTCGTCTATCGGATATCGTTCTCGTTTCAAACCTCCTCCTCTTCGGTGCAACGAACACACGTTTCACTCTGGCATTCGGTGGGCGGTCGAGGTAGCCTAGAAATTCTCTCAATCTTCGATAGAATTTTTTTTAATATGTACCGCGTAATCTAGTCACGATTACACGGGACTATATATATTATATATATACACATATATATTTCTTCTTCTTTCTCTTCACTATGTACGCGCGCGCGCTCCCCGATAGCCGTTCGTTGCGAGTGTTGGGGGGGGATTGGTTGTCACTACAGCGAGAAAATCGGTTCTCTCGGAACGAGATCGAATGGTATAATTGAGCTGATATTTTTTGTATACGTTGTCGTCGACCATGCATTTTATTCGGATAATACAAAAAACGGTTTTCTTTAAATGGCGCACGGCTAATCGTGGTAAATTAGGGGCGTACCGTAATCTGCCCGTTCTTTTCTTATTTTCCTCTCTCTCTCTCTCTCTCTCTCTTCTATTATATTCCCTATATAACTCTGACCGAATTGTCACTTGTTCGTCAGAGGGAAGATCACGTTTCGCCAATTAATCGATTCTATCTAATCGTTGATCCGCGGAAACGAATTTGTCAACGGTGGTCACGGTATGCAAAACGAGATTCTCGGTTGCTTCTCGAACGTAAAAACGAATATATATATATATAATATTTAGGATCGATGATCAATCGGGCAGATATCGAGGCACCCGCGCGATCGGCTGTTAATATTTTCTATGAATTTTCTCTCAAGGATCTACAAAATCTCGGTTGATACTCTCGTTTGCGTACGATTTGTCCATTTTTTTCATTGTTTCTTCTTGAATCTATCGATCACACGTAGTTTTGCTCTCTCTTTTTTTGTCGCCTCTTCGTTCGTCGTCGTCGTCGCCTTTTCGCATCTTCTCGTGAATTTCTCGCGAGGAACAGGAACTTCCGCGATAAAATACAGAACCACGGAGATACTCAAGCGCTAAATTCGACGTACGCAATTTTAGTAGTGTAACAGACATACGCACACACGCACATACACACGCGGGTGTTCTTTCGCGGACGATTCACTCTAATCTTCCTCTCTCGCTCCCCTTTTCTCTTGATTAAATAAGCCACACGCTCCCGGATTCTATTAACGCTACGCTATTATGTGTTAGTTTTATGTATATCCGCACTGTTTGTATACGTCCCTGTCGTGCAAAACTTCGAACACCGTCCACATTTCTCGCGCGTCGTTTCTCTTCTCACTCTCTCACACACACTCTCTCATTCTCTTCTCACTCTTCCCTCTCGTAGCGCTCTCTCTCTCTCGTCGAATCGGCGCGTTACAGCCACACACGTAAAAGTGTTCATCCCTTCTTCTTATCTTCTTCATTTTTTTTGTTTTTTTTTTTTAAGGTAGTATAGGTAAACGTATAGGTGTACCTATATCTACCAAGTGCTGGTATATGTATATATTTATGTATTTATAATTAATCATATATATGTATATGTGTAATCGCTTTCGAGATGGTAATCGCCCAACCTACGGGGGGGTGTGTATGCTTTTTCATGTATGTATACATGTGTGTGTGTTCGCGCATGTTTCTCTTCGTTCTTTCATGTGTATGTATTTATATGTATGTCTGAGTGTGTACACGTGTTGGCTGCGTATATATCTACATTGTTCATCTTATCGTTAACGGTCGTAGAATACGTTTCTACAAACATAATGCAGTTAGTGTGTGTTATTAAATACATTTTAGAATTTGGTACTCTCGTTGAGACAAGTTCGTCACGCGCGATAACATCGTTTACTCCGTACTTTCGTTCCTCTTCCTTCGGTCGTTCGATCTGCGCGTTTCCTTTCTCCTTCCAGAACCCAGCGCTTATCTCGCGTTTCTTCGCCCGTTATTCTTTTCTGCCCTCTGTATCACACACGCGTGCATGCACGTATCCGCGTCACTCCACTCTCAGTTGTTCCCGCTGCGTTCGTCGAGAAGAAGAACGCTTCTTCCCTGTTCAGAAACGAGAATCGAGAATTTGAAATTTATTTCCGTGTCCCTCGTTATCGCTCTCTCTTTCTCGTGGCTGCGTGCAACGCGGGGAGAAGAAGCATTTGTATCACGGTTCCGCTGCTCTGGTAGCTTTCGGTAGTTTACAAGCGGTTTCACGTGTGCCAAGTTTCCGAGGTGTGAGAGTTTCTGGCAAACTAACGAAATCTCGTACTTGCGTGTATTACGTGAGCGGGCCATGTTTTCTCGTTGATCATACACACAGAGTGGCGGGGTGGAGAACAGAAATACACACACCGTTCGCGGTGAGTACGCTCGAGCGTACCACTTATTTTACGGTCGACGCCGGGGCTAAATACTGTTCGAGGTTTCTGGCCGCGAATCGTCTCCCGATCTTCTCTCTCTCTCTCTCTCTCTACCTTGGACAATACCTCGAGAGAAGCTTTCGAACGTTGTTGTTCTCTAGCTTGCAAGACTTTCGCGATATCGTTGCCGCGGTAAAGCTTTCTCTTCTCTCTTCCGCGAAGAGGAACACACGGCGGGGGTGGTTTTCCTCGCTGTAACAAACTCGTGTTTCTTTTCACGTTGCAAAAGTTTCTTTTCATCGGCTTTCAACGCACGGTTTTCGCCAGCGTCGCGACGCTGGATCGTGAAGTGTGTTTAATTCGCCTAGGAACAGAAGTGATTCTCCTCCGGTCGAACGAACTTCCCTCGTTACGTTCTCGCGACGACGCTGTTGCAAAGCTCGTGGTACTGTGCCGTAGACCGTGGAGAAAGAGAAACGACCGACACCGGCGTGAAACCCTCGAACAATGTAAAATAAGGCGGGAAAAGGAGAAGAAAGCCAGGTGAATTGGTGATTTGGGGGTGGTTGGGGAAGAATCTCGTTCGCTAAATAGGAAAACGCAACGCACCGTGGAGTAGCGCCGGTACGAGAAAGCAATCAGAGGTTTAAATTAACGTATAAATATTGAACATCTATCAGAGAAGTGTAATGTTTTGAACCGGTGTTTATTAAAGTTATTCGTCGATTAAAATTCATGCGTTTATTTTGGTACCTTTTTCCTCGAGCCTGTTTTTAATAATGCTAATTTCCGCTTAAAACTGAGGGGGTTGAGCAAGGATTTACTCTGAATATCTTCTCATTCAGTTCTTATTAATAATTCACTTTTCGAAACTTTGCCCAAAATCAACAGATTACCATCTAAATCAATTCGTATATATATATATTTACGTGTTTGTGTACGTGTGTGTTTATGTATGTCGCGTGTCTTTTTATCATGTGTACATGTGTGTGTGTGTGTTTGTGTGTAGTCAGACACGGTCAGTGGTATAATTCGTAACCCGGCGGTGTTAATTTTATTATTTTCTTTTTTTCTTCGTTTTTGAGCAGGATGATACAAATCGTTCTTTTTTTCTCGAAACTACGAAACCTAAGGGCACGGATGCAGGTTACAAAAAACACGTTTTGAACACGTTTGTCCGTTCGAAGATACGTCGCTGAGGATTTTCTTTTTTCTTTTTCTCTTTCGAGTTCAATCGGAAATTGTTCACTGTTTTGTCGCGTCGTCTCATTTACAGATTTCTCTTTTTCTTTTTTTTTTTCTTTTTATATCATTTTATTTTATTCGTGTTTCTATCTCTGCTTTGTTTTACCTGGAAATCGTTGAGCGTTTGCGCGCGTTTCGTCCCGTGCGTCGCCTCGAACAGCGAACAGCGTTTACTTTTTTTTTTTTCTTTTTTTTTTGTTATTTTCTTAAAGCGGTGGTGGGTGCAGCGAGAATCGCGGATTCGTGTGTGTTTCGTCGTGAAATTCGCAAAGGAAACGTTCGTCTGAGGTGCAGCCAGAAAATACAACGGGAGAAACGTTGCTCCGAGTATTCTCCTTGTTAATCGATCGATCGTCGAACCGAAAACGTTCCCAATTGGAACAGCCGGGCGGGTGTTTTTTTTTCGGGTGTTTTAAACACCCGCGTAAACCGTAACACATTTACCCTCACGTTCAGGCAGATTTTTCCCAATTCCTTGTCGCTTTTTATTCGTTATATATTACTTCTTTTTCTTTTTTTTTCTTTTTTTACTTTTTTTTCGTCGTTTTCTCGGTTTTCTCGCTTGAAATTCCATCGTTTCGTCGACTTGGGTTTTTAATCTTTTGTGGTTTCTTTGGTTTTCCGTGCATCGCCACGATTGACTAAAACGTATATTGCAATATGAAGTTGGCAGTTTTCGTTACAACGCGATTTGAACTCACATGGTCTTGTCTCGTGTGCACGCCCGTGGCTCGTTTTTTTTTTTTTTTTTGGTTTCCTTTTTCGCTTTTTTTCTTCCTCCGCTCGTGCTTCTGTTTTCTCTTTTCCCTTTTTTTTTTTTTATTACATCGACACACAAGGCGGGACGATAGACGAGATCGTAACGATATCACGACGTTCGAACTGTGATTTAGCCCGCGCACGAACGTCCCCCCCGTTTTTTTTTTTTTTTTTTTTTTTTTCTTTGGTCGACCTTTATCTTACAAAATATTTCGCGCGCGCTCGATAGGAACATTTTCGTCAAAACTTTGTCTTCTCACACGCGTCCTTTTCTCTCTCTCTCTCTCTCTCTTCTCTCCAACGAGAAATGTACACACGCTCTTTCTCGCGTCACACTTTGTGCCAAGGTGTTTCACGCGAGACAACTGTTGTGTCTGTCGGTTCGAAACGAATAATCGCTCCCCGTCGCGATCGAGAAGAGAAGCAGCTTCGTTTTTTGAGCAATTGCACGTTTTTCCACAAACTTCCGGTCGCGTCGTTGGTGCACGATCGATCGTGCAGAATTTTGGTCTTACCGACAGAGTTTTCGAATCTCGCGCGTGAATTTCCACCGATTCTGTCACGACTCGTCGTGCACGAACGACGAATATATTTGTTATTTTCACGAATCAGATACTTGGAAATGATCGCGGACAGATTCGAACGTCGTGAAGATCCGTCTTCGTCGTTGTTGTTGTTGTTGCTGTGCACGTTTCTCGATCGATTCGTCGTCGACTTTTTGGAAAATACTCTCGCTCGCCGCGCATCAGTCATTCACTACGTTTCCCTTTTTTCTATTCGTATACTCACACTCTCTCTCTCTCTCTCATCTCGTTTCTCTCTCACACTAATTTTTAACAAGATATTTTTTTTTTTAATTTTCATCTAACCAGTTAAATCACTCGCTACCGAACGAACGAACGTAAATACGTACTCTCTCTCTCTCTCTCTCTCTCGCACACACACATTTCGGTCCCCCGACGTGCCTCCTCCAGTCTACTTTTTCTGTTTTTCCCCTAACTTTAAATTACTTCGCAGTAGGTACCTCTGTTTTTTTTTTTCTTTAACGAATACAATCGCTCTGTATAAAACTCGTATTTACAAGATGATCGATTTGTATAGTATTAATAGGTTTCTCTCTCTCTCTCTCTCGCTCTCGCTCTTTTTTCCAATTATTTTCACATCACTTTTTTTTTCTCTCTTTTCACCATTTTCTCCCTTCGCAACTCTCTCTCTCTCTCTCTCTCTCTATCGTCTCTTAAATTCCGAGATGATCTGCGCGTCGATGGTGCGTCGCTGGTAATTAAACGATATCGTTAATTTATTCCGATGTAATATAATTAACACGCGATAATAGTTATGTCTATATCATAATATAGGTGACTGTCGATAACGCACGAATCTCCCCAATATCTCTCGCCTCGTTCATTCTTCCCTTTCTACCCCATTCTACCTCTTTCGCTTACTATTTTCCTCTGTTATCTCGTCTGTTATCCTGCCAGAGGACAGAGATCGTCGTAAATTTCTCTCCCTCTATCTCTTTCTTCTGTTTTTTCCATTTTTTTTTTCTCTCTTTCCTTAAAACGTTTATATATATATTATATATATATAATAGATATATAATAGTAATAATAATCATAATAATAATAATAATAATAATCATAGCAATAATAATCATAGTAATAATAATAATTGACCGTGGTCGGTTCGGAGGAACTGGCGCGTGTTTCTCGCAAGGCACGTATATCAACAACACGTGCGTCACCTTGATTTCAACGTGATACAGGTGCGTGGTGTGTGCTCGTCGATGACGTCATTAACGCGGGATCCAGAGGAGTCGTGTAGTTTCTTTGTTTTCTCCCTTGGAGTTCTTAAGGGGCGCGCACGTTGAAGAACGGGAGCGGCAAGAGCGTGTTCCGAGTGTCGCATAGTTTTCGATACGTTTCTTTTTGTCGCGAATCGATCGCTGTTTCTCGCTTCTGCCAATTCGTTGCCCGGTCGCGTTTCTGGCAGTCGCGCCTCGAGAATGGTTCTCGGGACACGCACAGAGAGAAGAGAGTGGGAAATCATTCCTCGAATGAACTTTCGAAAATATATAATATATATATGTGTGTGTGTGTGTGTGTGTGTGTGTGTGTGTAGATATAATATACGAGGTATGAGTCAATGTCCTGTACAAGAGATTTCTTTTTTTCTACATCTGCCACTTGGAACCACGGATCTGTCGCGTGCCCATTCTTCGTTACGAGCGTTTTATTTTCCGTTGGAAACGTTATCGCGGGACAAGCCTATACAACGTAAGCACAGTGTTTTCGCAGAGAAAGTGGACAGGTAATGTTCGAGCAGGTGATTTACCGGAGAGACTAGTCTTTCTTTCGATTCTTCTCTATATTTCGCTTATCGTTTGTCACGGTATATAGCTGCGTGCACCTCTGCGGAAATATCCTGCACGTGTAGCAATTCTAATTCGTTCGTTCTTTTTTTCTTCGTCTCGTTTCAACGCGCGACGGAGGAGATGAGAAGTTAAACGGTAGATTCTCTCTCTCTTTTTTTTTTTTTTTTTTTTTTTAGGAGAAGAGGGATCCTTTCTTCGTTCTAAATCGGTATAACTCGCTTACAGCTTAGCCTAACTACCTATTATAGTTCGCTGGCTACCGGAAGAGCTCCTTTAATCCTCGTCACGTTCGTGTAAAGGGGTTGGTTGGTTGGTTGGTTTGGTGTGGTGGAACGTGCCAGTTCCTCGCGCACACGCGCACACACGGCATCATAGATCTCAAACGTAAACAATAGGCACACGTATATTACGTACGTAACGTACAAACATGTGGGGGTATGCATGAATGCATACGCGATAATACGTATGAATAAATGCATATAGACACTATGGAATATATCACAACGATAAAACGCTAGTTCCTTTTCCCTTCTCATATTATTTTCTCTGTTAATTATTATTATTATTTCTTTCCTTTTTTCTTCCTCGCTATATAATAGAGACTCCAAGTAGATAACGGATGTACAATTATTATATAAATTGCATAATAATGCTTCCGGTGGGGCGGACGTGGAAGTATCGTCGATATACTTACAATATTACATCATTGTTTTTTGGTTTTCCTTCATTTTTTTCTTTTTTTCGCTTTTAATACGTGCAGAACGAAGAGACGAACGAGGGCTAAGAATGTTAATTTAACGTCCCGTTACCAACCCTCGCGGCACCGGAATCGATTCCGTCTCGCCCCCTCCCGCCCCTCCCCCTTTATGTATACATATATATTTCTCTCTTCTTCTTCACTGTCACGCCCCGTTTGGTGCGTGCGGTGCTTCCCCACATTTTCTTCCGTTTCGTTTCGTTTATCCGCGACCGAGATCGACGCGGGAAAACCCTCCCCCCGGCGCGTCGCCATTCACACAAAACGCAGCTTTTCTCTCTTCGATCACCTGGCGAAACAATCACCTTAGCCGTAACGATAACGAACGACGCGCCGCGTGGTTAATTAAGGGCGGTTTTCCTGGGGCGAGCGGGGGCGAGCATTCGTTTTTGTATCCTGCGGGTTTCTCAACCCCGGGGGTTTCTTCTCCTCTTTTTTTTCGCTTCTCCTTCTTCTTCCTCGGGGGGTGGAACGGGACGACCAAACACGAACTTCCCTCGGCCACTACTTCTTCCGTATATATTTCGAGGAGGATGGCCGACCAAGGAGATCCTCGAGCAAGATTACCTACTTTTATAAAGAATTCTCGCTAGAGCACCGAGGCGCAAGAAGCTCCTTATTAAATGCACAATGAGCAAGAGCGTCTGGCAAACGGACTGTTTGGCGATTGTAGATGAAGAGAGCGGCGGAGAGCGCTTGGAATAGTAGCAGGGAAGAGAGACGAAACTCTGCGAACCGCGGCTTGGGGGGTGGAAGCTGCCCGGAGTGAGACAGAGACGAACGTATAGAAAGAGAGACGGAGGAAGGGTGGAGTAGGGGATGGATATATAGAGAGAGGGTGGGTTGGGCGTGTCAGCTGGTCGATATCCTGAATGGCAAGCTTCCACGACCCAGTCTGCAGCCAGCAACCACGTTGGAAGAGACAGAAGAGACCGGAGAGAGAGAGGGATGACGAAGAGGGCGAGGGAGTTGGAGATGGAACAGAGATAGAGAGACAGAAGAAGAAAATGGGGAAAAAAGAGAGAACGAGAGACGCGTGCACGTTTTGTATGCGTGTATGCGCGGCGGCGTAGGGGGTTGGAATCAAGAGAAAGATTCTCGCGTGTTGGTGTGCGCGAGAATCTGGCTTGGTACGGGTGTGGTTGAGGTCGCGTCCGTGAACGTGCTCTCCCCTTCGTCCCCCTTTTCTTCCCTCCCCGCAACCGCGCACACAAGCGGATGGAAAAACGCGAGCAGCCTGCATGGAGTATCCAAAAGACGGAAGTAGAACGGCATACAATTGGCGTTAATTAACTCAGCAAAAACGTACCGACGGAACAGCTACCGGGGAAGACGAAGGGCCTCTCCACGGAAGGACCGCGCCGCGGTGTACGTGTGTTCGACGGTAGAACTAATCCACGCGCGAGGATAAATGCGTTCGCGGCTCCGTTCTCTCTCTCTCTCTCTCTCTCTCTCTCTCTTCTTCTCGTTGATGCTCTGTATCTTTCTCTCGCGTGCGTTGTATGCCAGCTGACGAATCGTCGTGGCCCGCTATGCTCGCAATTTCTCTTGTTCTTTTCTCGATAGGGACGTCACCGTGGCTCGAATAGGGGAGACAAGAGCGCTCGCTCGCGTTCGCGACAAGGGATGATTCGTCGCGAACTGACGTATATTTAGCGTGGAGAACTATACACGGTTAGAAGAAAGACTCGTTGAAGGGGTTGTGGTAGTTTCTCCTTT
>NW_017100202.1:653153-683503 GCF_001263275.1 Habropoda laboriosa | reverse complement strand
TTTCTCCCTATTCGCGCTCTCTTCTTCCCTCCTCTTCCGTTCCCTCCCTCCGCTTTCTTCGGCAAGGACGTTTTTCCGTTTCTTTCTTCTTTTTCCTTTTCTACGGTTTTTTTCCTTTAATTGTTATTTTTCGATCGTTGAGAGAAAGCGTTCTCTACGCTTGCGTGTGCCGCTAAACAGAGGGAAAGCTGTTTGATTTCGTTCGATATCACGGTATCGCTATCGCGGTGTAATCGCGCGTCTCGCGACGCGGATAAAACTCCGTAAGGGGAGGAAGGTAGATCGCTCCTTGGCTCGCTCTCCTCCTCTTTCCTCTCTCCTCCTACCACTTGCCACGCGGTTGCAACTCGCGGAATTGGAATGACTGTTAAACGTCCGACCTAATCATACGTAAACATTTGTCTCTTCTTCCTCTTCTCGCGCACACTACGCGCTTAGTTTTACGAGCTAAAACGTTACTCCTCGAGTGTTTGAGCCACGTACACGAACGCGTTACAGGGTCGCGGCGCCGCGACGATTCCACGGAAGTTACATGATTCCGAGGGAGGATCGCGGTCATATGTAGAGGTGACGGAAATATAAAAGTCGCTTCGTCCGACGAGTTCTATAAATGGTAAAAAAGTGGTATAAAATGAAACGGACACACATAACGTTCGTGGCAATAAAAAAGACGTTCGAGAAAAACAGTTCTACCTCGAAATGATGCGACTCGCGTCGAAATTGTTGCCCGCTGCTTCGCTCGTCGATCGCGCGCGCGCAAACACACATACACTCACGCGCGCGCGCGCGCAGAGACAGACAGACACACGGGGACAAACTTTCGCGTGTGTACTACGAATTTCTCCGGCGACGATCGATTCTCTTACGCGCGTACCACGAGAGTGTACCCGCCGAGCAAGAGGATCGATCGTTTTCCCATTCTTTTCCTTTCTTCTCCTCTCAAGTTTGCCATTTTCCCTTTTTTTTCCCTTTTTTTTCCCTTTTCGTCGCGAGGACGCGTCGAGGATCGTGCCCTCGTTTTTCTGCGACGACGCGCGGATAATCGTGTACCTGTGCCTGCACGTAATTTACCTAATATGCGTACACGTATGTATGTCTCTCCCTGCATACGTTTATCTCTCTCTCTCTCTCTCTCTCTCTCTCTCTCTTTTCGTTTTTCTTTCTTTTTCGGATGCTTATTAACGTACTTACTTAACGGATTAAGTCGCACCAGTCTCCGGTAGAGAACCGTTTTTTTTTTTTCATTCTTTTCTTTTTCTTTTGTCTTCGTTTCGAGATAAAAACCCTTTCTCTTCCCCGACTTCGACTCTCCTTTCTTTCGTGCACGTGCGCTGGCGCTCGCGAGATATACACACGCGTATACACAACACACACACACACGCATACGCAGAGAAACAGACGCACCCTGGCACGCACTCGTACACGTAGGACAATGGCGCGCGCACGCACACACGCACACACACATACGTTGACGTAACTCGAAGAAACGCACTCACACACACGCACACACACACACACACACACGATCAGATTCACGGGATTCTTCGTCGTTTTGCTCGATCGCATGTACACTCAAGCGCCATTCGAGCGGCGATCGTTGGATTTCTCGATCAACTCGTTCCTTTTTTCTCTCTCTCTCTCTCTCTCTCTCTCTCTCTCCCTTTCTTTCTTAGAATTTCTCGTTTCTCCTATTTTTTTTCTCTTTCTCCACGTTCGGCCTCGTCTCTCGATTCGCGTCGGCCTCGAGTTGACGAGCTTTTTGTTTGTTTCTTTGTTCATCGTCTTTCACCTAAATTGACAAGTGTTTATATCGAAGGTATTCTCTTCTTTTTCCCGTTTTTATTTTATTTTTTTGTTATTTCTGTTAAAGACCTAGGTACCTAGACTGGCAATGTTTTAAGGTATGCACGCTCGCGTGGATTCGCCGAGTTTCTTTTTTTTTTTTTTGTTTTCGTATGAATTTCTCTCTTCGATCTCTCTCTCTCTCTTCTCTTCCCTCTTGTTTCGCGCGTTTGCTCGGTTTCGTTCTCGTTTACTCCGCTCCAGCGTTCGCCAAAACTGTGCGCGCGTCCTCCTCCCCCACTATTCTCGTTTTCTCTCGCGCGTATCTTCGGCGAGATCGTGTGATGTACGCTCGCGATCGAACCACGGGGGACGAGAGTCAGCGAGGGGTCGCGTAAATCGAACATCACGTAGCAGTCTGCGTGCAAAATGATTGGGAACGTCACGAAGGACCAGTCTGACCAGCGACTGTCTCTTCTCCTCCTTATACATACGAAGAACGAAGCATAGAGCCGCAAACAGCCTCCTCCTTGTACCATCTTGTTCGTCGACATCTTTGGTCTGACACTATTTTTTACGTTTCGTGGCATAAGTCGACTCATCCGAGCACCCATTCTTTTTTTTCTTCACCTCTTTCCTTCTCTCTCGGTCCTCTTCCTCCTATTCGTCGATTTAACTTATACAGTTTGTTTGTTTTTTGTTTATCTATCCTCCTTCGTCTCGAAGTGATCACAGCGTTATTTTAGTCCGTCCAACGTTTGGACATTGATTCTCAATCAATCCTCTTAGTCCCGTTCGCGAACTGGTTTCACCCCTTGGCCCAACCCCTGACTCGAATACTTTCGCGTTCTGTCTTTTTAACCGCACGTCTCGTTCGCTGTACGCGCGCGACCGTCGCGTCCCCTTCTTCAGCTTATTTCGCCTCCTCGAGGAGCACCAGATCGTCCGCCACGACGTCGCTGATGTGCAGGTAGATGATCCAGTACATCAGGTTGAAACAGACGAAGCATACAGGGAACACGATGCGGGAGTATTTGTCGATGTCCGATGGCGTCATACCTGGCGAGAAAGAACGATCTATGCGTTATCTTGTTTTACACACGAGTTTCTCGGTTAATCTGCGCGAATATACATCGAATTATTGTCGCGTTAACGGATCGGCGTGTGCGTGTCTTGCTTCTTGCCTTACTACAATCTTACCATTGACTCTGGGTGGGAAAAGGCTTGAATAGAGCTAATTTATGACGTGTTAAACATTTCTTTCTTTTCTTTTGGCTGTTTCGCTAGTATTTAACCCTTCCGCTGGTGTACAGGTGATTACAATTGTGCGACACTGAATTTTGGGCAATTGCAATTGCTCGAAATGCGGAGCTCGCATTTTGAAGTAGTTAACGAGTAAGTTTAATTATGTCCAATTAACTGCAATTCTTTTTCTGCACAGGCTGTCGCGGTGAAAGGGTTAATATGCACTACGTAACTTTTGAATTTCTCGTTTAAACGTTGTTACAATATCCGAACTAATTTCCCCGAATTACGAATAACTGGGAAACTAAGGAAGCAGTTAAGCTATCTGACGTTTAACCCTTTGAAGTATGTCTTCGTAACTCGTACGGAGCTTAAATTTTTTTCCCTTAAATTGTTCATGAAAAATGTGTCTGCATACTTTATGCACAATGATACATATATCGTCGAAATTTGAAGTATTCATCTCTGTCCGGACAGTTAAGTTTCGAGTAGCTTCTGCCGTCTAGGGGTAAACCGGCCCTTTCTAAAACCTTCTGAAATCTTAGACTGTGAAAGGAGGGGTTGCACAATAGGACGGTACAATTTAAGGAGGAAAAGGATATTCGGTCGTACCGTAAAGTTTGCTGATATCCTTGCCAGGATGAATGAGATGTTGCGGCGCTGGCGCTGCCTCCTCGTCAGCTCGCCCGTTAATGGTGTTCTCTAGCGTGCCGCCTTTGCTGTGTGCCTTCGGGTCGTGCACCTTGAACCGCACCTCCTGGACAACACGGGACCACTTACAAGAGACACGGCAGTTCGGCGTGGGGTGTCCTTCTTCGAGGAGAACCCCTTACTTTGGTAGATTGGCATGCGACATCGAGGATGGGCAAACACGTGTTTCACTACTACTTTTTCCATTGATCTGTACCTCCCACCCTAATTTCACGCTCTATGTGTATCACGAGTTCAACGATTCACCGATTCCACTCGCCTCTCTTTTGAAACATCGATTTCCCTCGACTTTCTTTTTTTTCTCTTTTTTTCTCTTTCGAATTTGTAAATTCAGTCGGATAGGACGACGAGGTGGTGGTTAGAAACAGTACGAGGTGTTTTTCCGCGTTAATACGCGCTTCGTGTTCGCGTTTAATCATGTTTGAAAGTGAGGAACAGAGGGGAAAGAAGACAGTAGGCAACGATGCTGCCCGTGCTTTTGTCTACGTGTCATTTTCATTAACGTCTTTCTCTCTCTATCTCTTTCTTTCAATTTCCGCGATGCCATTTTTTTCCCCGAAGCCGTAAAACCGACCGATGAAATGAGCCGTGCTGCGACACCGGAGAGATCCGGTTTATACCGCGCAACCGTGTACACCCCCGTGTCAAAGAACGAGTAATTAATCCGATTCAGAATTAATTAAAACGCCTTATCCTGACGACATTTAACGCGCGCACCGAGCGTCCGTCCATCCAACGGAACCGCCTCCTTTCCGGCCTTCTTTCTGTCTTCCATCCCCCCCCTCTCTCTCTCTCAGTTTCTCTCTGTCTCTCTCGCCCCCTTTAATATTTTTCGTTCTCGTTTCACAATCCCCGAGATTAAAAGAAAATTTATAGTGCATCGCGTTCCCGTGCACGAACCGCGCGCCGCCCGGCGCAACGCGAGCGACCGAATGGGAATTCATTTCACAGAACCTTTTAGCTTTTGACCTTTCGCGGCTCGCTCGTTTTTCGAGCGAAAAAAAACATTTCGTTTTTTCACCCCTGTTTCGTTTCGTTTTTAGTTTTCCCCCTTGCTCTCTCTCTCTCTCTCTTTCTTTTTGTTTTTCGAATTTTTCGTTGGAAGAGAAAGATCGAGCGAGAACGCGGGGTGGATCTATTGGCGCGGTATCGCGGGTAACTTTTGCGGTTCGATCCGTCGGTCGAAATCATGCGGTGTCGAACTCGCGGGGAAAAAGTAGCGAAAATGATGAGTGGCGTTGATAAGAAATGCTACTATCCGGCGAGCAAAAATAACGTGACAGCGCTAACGTGATCTATACTAATGATTACGCTATTCTACTGCGGCTAGAGAAAAGAAATTCTGCGCTTTTTCTCTCTGCGCTTTTTCGATTCGATCGATCTACGTGGCTAAAAGCGTATAACGCGTTGCAATGTCGACGGCAACAGAAAGGTTCTAATTGGAAAGAAAGACAAAAGGGGCGCGACAGGCTGGCCGATGTTACACTCACAGTTTGCTTAGGCGCGTGGTCTCCATGATCACCGGGCACTCCGGGCGGTCCTGGATTCTCTCTCGCCGTCTTCATACTCTCGGCGATTTTTTGGAAACGGTTCTTCCTCATTTGAATCCTCTTTGCCATGTAGCCCACCGTGGCGTATTCTACGAGGACAGAGAACCCACGCAAATAATCAGACAGGACAGATGGAAGAATGACGGCTGTGTCCCCTGCACAGCAACGTCATCGTTTCCGTGGTTCGTTGTGAAAGGGCGTGTAATTCTACCACCCGGGAATCGTGTTTTCGTCCCTTTGTTGTGGACAATCTTGACAGGATACGAAGATCGAAGAAAGAAAGATAGTAGGATATTTCCACTGTCGTTTAAAAATACCACATGGTGCGTATAAAACCGTTCCCGAAACGGAAAGATACAGCTTTATCTCGTTAGGTGTAGAATTTAATTTTAACAATTTACAAATCGACTAAAACATTGCTAGAAAATTAAACTGCACAAAGAAAAATTCCTACACTCTGAGTTTAATCATTTATTAAAATCATGCTACCTTCATAAAGTAGCAACTCTACCGAATGACACTAACTGTCCGAAACGTTTAAGATAAAAACGAAACTGTTAATTTCCTTTGAAAATTTCAGCAATTACCAAATGTCAGCTTCAGTTTGCAATCGCAATACAAATGTATCCTCGCACGAAACCCAACTGATTACACACAGTGTCCGTCCATTTACGGTATAGGAGCGTAGTCTAATTACAAGAGTAGAGGTACACTTATGATACTCACCGAGCAACGAGGCGAACACCATGACGAAACAGGTCCCCAGGTAAACGTCGATGGACTTGACGTACGAGATCTTGGGTAGCGCCGCGTTCGTCGACGACATGAGGGTGGTCATGGTGAGCACAGTGGTTACTCCGAGGGCCACCCGAGCGGGGGTCGCGTTACGGTTCAGCCAAAAGCTCACCCATGAGATAATGACGATCAAGCCGGAGGGTATGTAGATTTGAATCAGGTAGTAGCCCATCGACCGTACGAACTGGATCTCGCAGGCCAGCCGCGAATAATTTCCTACGATTAAAAGATCGACAGTTAGGAGAGGGGGACGGAGAGGCGCCATGAAATGTCTCTTTCTGCTCCTCTCGTATATTTTCTTTTCTTTTTTTTTTTTTAATCCATGTCTCCCTTTCACTCTGCCCCGTCCATTTTATCCTTTCCCTCCTCTATACATCTATATCTCTCTCTTTCTCTGCCAGTCCCTTTTCTGTTTTCTTTTCCTTTCCTAGGCCAGGAAAAGCGTTCTTCCCTCTTGCCTCTCTCTCTCTCTCTCTATATATATATATATATCCCTCTCCCTCTCTCTCTCTCGCTTTCCCTCTCGTCGTTCCCCTTCGTTGCATCAGGCGGATATGCGAGGGCTGGCTAGATGTTAAGTAAAGTTCGTGCCGTTGATGGATCTCGTTGGTGAGCGTGTCTAGTGCTCGTGTATCGCGTGTAGAATTCTACGGGAGGAAGAAGAAGAAGAAGAAGACGACGAAGAAGAGCAAGAAAAAGGAGTGTTTTCATATGGAAGCGAGGTATAGCGAGGCGGAACGAAGGGAATCGGCGCGGATAGAAAATCGAGTTTCCCCAGCGTAGATGTAGCTGCTTCTCTTTTTGCCACGGAGCGTGTGCTCACGGGACTGGTTTATGGGCCTCTCCTTCTTCGCTACGAATCGCCAGAAGAATCAACCGCTATAGCGTTCACCAGGAGGAAAATGGGATTTGCTCCGGAGGCCTGATTGCTGCTGCTGCCGTGCTCCTTCCTCGCTCTCTCATGGTTATGAGCTCGGTCGTTAGCTTCGAGCGCGCACAACTTCAAAGAAAGTACGTTGCGCGAAAAGAGAGTTACGATGCCGTGTCGTTTTGCGGTGAAAATTACTCGCGACGCGTGGCGTCGTAACTTGGACGAGCCGCGATTTGCGCGACGTGTCCTCGAACGAGGGGATATTAAACTGAAGAACTTTGCGGAGAAGTGACGTTTCGAAGAAAACCAAGACGAGTGTAAAAAAGAACCGCGTATATCAATTTCGTGAAAATCTTCGAAGCGGTAAGATGACACTTTGAACGAAGAATTGGGAATTACGAGAAACGAAAGGCAACCCTTAATAGTGTGTGCATCCGAAATAACAAGGATCCGACGACGGCGAGGAAACGAGGCTGAAAGAAAGAAAATTGTCCTCTTAACATCCAGCAAACTCGTACATCTGCACAGAGGACGAGATCGCGAGAAAGAGAGAGATATCGATCGATCGATCGACGATTCGTTAAACGTAGTAGAGTAAACGTTGCTGCGAGTGACATCGTGGCTGGTGACATCGGATAGCGCAAACGTGTCTCTCCACCTTACCCATACCCGTTAAAAGCGAGGGTTGAATTATTTATTTATTTATTTTTTTGATTGTTGGTGGGGGTGGGGTTCTATTCATACGTTACCGGTAGTTAGACTAATCTCCATGGCTCGTTGACGATGACCAAGGACCTTGAACTGAGGGAGGGAGACCTCGTTGCTGACACCGACGCTGTTCGGGCCCTCGTTCCACTTGTACCGGATGTCCCTCATCGTGTATCCGACTGAAAAAATAGAGAGACCCCCCGCGGTTGGTACGTACCTTCGCGGAAGCCCTCAAACGCGTTTCAGCTCCGAGGGGGCCTCCACTTACCTCGCACCCCCTGACAAAAACCCCAACAAGTCCGCTCTCTTTTAAGCTTTCCCTCTCTTTTCTCATATTTACATTATACGCTTCTTAATTTTTTTGTTTGTTTGTTTGTTTTTTTCGTTATACATTTAGACAATTTGGATTATATTTAATCGTCACTTTTTCTCCATCCAAATCTGTTCTCTCTGCACTTTCTTTTCTCTATCTCGTTCTATTCTTCTCTCTCTTTCTTTCCGTTTCATTTTGTGTTCTCTCTCTCCCTCTCTCTCTATCTGTCCCTCTCTCCCTCTCTCTCTCTCTGCGTTCGTTCTTACGTTCTCAGTCTTTCTCACGGGAGAGCCAATTTTACATCCGTTTTACGGGTGTCAATAAAGATCGAACACGAGCGCAAGAGGACGTGCGTGCGGAACTTATTACTCGTTCGTTTACTTGTTCTCTTTCGATGTGGATGATCTCGTAGTGTCGATCTCCGTCGACCATTTCGATCGTTGGACACGATCGACAGGAGAGGGTCGCGGTTATGTCGTTTCTGTTTTATTCTATTTTACGATAGTTTTTGTTTTTCGTTTCCTCCTTTTTCTTTTTTTTCTTTTTTTTGAGAGCCCGTCGTGTCGGTTTGATTTGATGTTGTGGATGGTTCGTCCGAGATCGACTCTGTGCTATTCTCGCAGTTTCCTTCGTTATTCAAACGGGGGGGCGAATAAAAGTGTCGAATTAACGGTTGAAATAGAAATAGGCTAGGTTTTCTAGAGTTCGTTAAAATAGCACGTGGTCGACCTCAGACACGTGATAGAGGATTAAATCGGGGAACGATGGATTCGTATGATCGGGAGAGTTCGTCTTCGTCCTTCGTATCCGTGGTATATAAAGATCGATGAGGTCGGTTTTTGATTAGTCGATCTGTCGATTGGTCGAATGAGTTTGCCCCGGGGACGGTTTCGTCCTAGCGGGTAAGCTCTTCCTTTCATTGGAACAATTGAACGTGTGTCGCGGTATGAGCCAACACGGTGATCGGTGCATTATCGGTGCGAATTAACAAACAGAACAAAATTAATCGGTAACTGAAAAAAATAGAAAGTAAACCAGTACATGTATATACAAACGTATACACAAAAGGAGAAGCGCAAGAATCTTACTTAAAGAAAGGAAGGAAAATAAAGAAAGTAAACAACGCTCCACGCATAATATCGTAGAACGGTATATAATAACGGCGTGTACACGCGTGTGAAAATTACGTTACCCAACATGTCAATGATTACTTGAATCATCTGCGCGAGCCTTTGGACGAAGTTCAGAAGGAAGAACTAATAAGAGGGGGATATCTACCTGTAGATAGGTGTATGGTTGAATGTCGTTGCCTGTGACCGAGCACGCGAAACTGCGGTAGTTCCACCTCGTTCGAGATGCCGACCGACTGTAGGCCGGCGTTCCATTTGTACCGAATATCGCGCATTGTGTATCCAACTGCCGGGAGAACAAGAACACAAATATCTTCGCTCTAACATACAATAATTAGACACTCAAGTTTTGTGTGTTGGGTTCTTTAGTGGGAGAAAAATTATCTTTTCATTATGTTTTTTCCTTTTTTCTGGAGAAGGAGGAGCAGGAGATCGAGGTTTGTTCCAGGTGTGAACTTTGGGGGTTAGAGGTTCGGTTGTAAGGTTGTAGATAGAAGCAAAAAATATCATCGAGCACCTTAAACCGGTTTTCTCTCTACTTATACACGGGAACATTTACAGATTTTCGGCACGCGTCCTTTTTTTTTTTTTCAATCGTATCTCAATCTTCGATTTTATACTCTCTTTCTCCATCGGTTTAAGGTGCGTGTCTGCGCTGCAAAAAATCGTCGGCGTGATCGAGCTAGGCGTTAGAAACTGTCGTCGATCGAAGCGAGCTGCACACGTCGCTCCGAACGATCATTATCCACCGACGCGATCGAACAAACGAGAGATACACTTCGGATTGCGTCGCGCGTATGTGCACCGTTCAAATCGTGCCTTTTATGGACGCATAAAAAGCCATCATTCCCCTCCCCCTCGTTCGATTCCGTCGTCGGCTATTTTAATCGACGCTTTCAAAATACAAGCAAAAATCGTCGATCGTTGTCGTATCCCGCGATGATTCACTTCCGATGCGTCCATAACTCTTTCTCACGCTAAGTCCGTTAAATACGGGGTATAAGAGGCGCGATCGAGGCTCCGCCAGAGTGAACAAAGTCTGTGTCACATTATAGGAATAATAACGAGACACACACACACACACCCACACACACACACACACACATGTAGGAGATAGAAAAATTCGAATGGGTTGGTCGCGATGGTTTATCCGTGAATGGATCTCCTTCGTTTTGCGTCCCCCATTCGTAAACTGGTCGCGGGCGAATTTTCACGATCGATCGGAATTCGCACCTATTTATGTTCCTCTAATTCCTCGGCGCGGCCTCGAGCGTGCACATACCGGCCCGAGAAACATTCCTCCGTAACTGAATCTTAGGTGATTACGATCGTTACACCGCATTCCAGGCACCAAAGTGGCATTCCATCGCGGCGGCGGCCACATTGCGCGAACATCGGCGAAACGTGGATTAAGCGATCTACGACCGGAGTATTCGAGATTAACTGCTTTTGTTTTCGGAACACGGAAATACTATCGCCGTGTTCCTACCCCTCCTTCCTACCCTCGAAAACCCCGCCCGCCACCGGCTGGTTTCCGTTTGCTCATTTTCGGCCAGGCAAATGCCTCAACTGTAATTCCACCCCTCGGCGCGGCGGATGCTTTTGCCGCTCGACAGATTTATCTGTACAATGTTCCGCGACTCTGGCGTGTGTCGATTGCCAAGCCAAGCCCGATGCTCCGCGATGCACACGAGCAAGCCTCGTTTGCAGGAGAACGACGAGCAGAGGTTTGCTTTGAAGGAACCGGCACGCGATGTAAACTGACGTGTTTTTTCGATGATTCTAAAGCATCAATCCTTTTTTCGCGTTCCTTTCTCTACTCCTTTTTTTTTTTCATTTTATCCCTTTAATTGTCTCGCTGAATTCTCGACACTTTGTTCTTTTTTTTTTCTTTTCTATTTTTAGTTCGTACTTCAAGAATGGAAAGCATTATCCGTCGCACTTTTGCTTTTGCGAAAATATTTCCGCGGCGCTTCTAAGCGCGCGCGCTCGTATCACCGGCTCTCTTTATACATATATATATATATATATGTACATCATCGAGCTTTTAACGCCGGCGAGAAAAAATAGCGGAAAAATATGCGACACTTTGGTGAAAAGAAAAATTACGTCGTAAAGCGAGACGTGAAATTTTCGTTAAACCGCGAGCGATAGTATTGTGCATTTAAGGTTTAATCGTGAAACGATCATTCCTTTTTCGTGTACATCTACACTTTGTCGTGCGAGTAGAAAATTGTGCGTCGCCTGTTTGAAATACAGAATGATACACTTTTCGCCGATGTTCGTCGTACGCATTGGTGCAGCATACGTAAAGAACCGATTACTGTATATATTCTTTATCTTTCTATGCGTATACATATATATATACACACATCTAACATCTACGTATGTATATCTAATTTTTTTCTCTTCGATAAAAATGTCCTGGATTGGGGCGACGTTAAGCATTTACGGGGGGGAGGTTTGTAATGGGTGCGGAGGGAGAAATGGGACGGGTCAGAGCTGGTGGCTGTTGAATACCCGTATAAGAAAGGAGGGTTTTGCGGCAACATTAGCAAAGAGTAACCGTATAGGGATCGTGGTGGTGGTAGCAAGTTTCAGGTTATATAAGACGATAAGTGGAAAGTGTATAAGTAGATATATGGAGAAGCGAAGAAAAAAAGTCTCGTGCTTGTATTTCCATGCGCTGGTTGGTGCATATACTTTTGGATTTGGAAAATGGGTACATAAGGGGTGGTTTTTTTTTTTTCTCTTTCTTTTTTTGGGGGGAAAGTGCGCGCGCTTCTCGTCTGCACACACACACACACACGTTCCCTTTTTTTCTTTTTTTTCTCTGCGTACACACACGCACACTCGCACTTACGCTTGCACACAGATAGACAAATATACGATACGCATGCATCAGCATATACAGAGAATCGCATGCTTCGTGCCACGTAATTTTGTACGTCATGCCCGATGCCGCATGCTTTGTGCTTTACCAGTGACACGAATTCTGAACACGGAATTTAACTTCTTTTTGCTCGCCCGCTGGAATGGTCGTTTGCAATATTCGCGTTTCGCAAAGTATGCTATTATTGGATCCCATTTAGCCCCGATCAAATTCAGCCCGATCAATTTATACGTTAACGATCCTCCGTGGTTGTCGCACGGACGGCAGCTCTTTCTCTTGAAACCAGACGAGAGAATTATTCAAATTGAACCCGCCGGTGTACACGTATCTGTCAAGCTGGCAAGAGTTGCTGCGAAAGGGATCAATCGAATGCATTAAACGCGGTCAGCGTTGCGAGAAATTTCGAGACTTTCCGGTGTAACGCTTGGAGAATGCCGATGTTAAGTGTATCATATGGAAACAATTGAATTTACATAGTTTTTCAAATTCTACGAGAAAGAGACACCGGACTAAGTAAGAGAAGCTGTTAAATCTCGAGTGAACGTACGATAGGTCGTCGAAAACACGAGCGAGAATTGTCGCTAACGACAAAAATCAAAGAAACTCGATGTCGACTAGAGCTGCACGGTCGAAAATTCGGTCCTGGATTAAGATAGATTGATAGATAGACAGATAGATAGATAGATAGATAGAGGTACAAAGAGCGGAATGAAAATAATTGTCGTGCCAAAGGCATGCCGGCTTTTAATCTAGGGGCGAAGAAGTATCGTAAACTACTAAAAAATGATCTAAATGGTTACGATATAGCATACGTAATAGAAAAATGTGGCCGGTGGGAATACACAGGTATACAAATGTATCTTAAGTACCGGTTACGGAAAATCATTTGTAAAACGGTAAAAGAAGAAGAAAAAAAGAAACAAACAAACAATCGGTTTCCACAGAGTGAAATATATATATTTATATATATATATATCATAACCAGATAATAATTATCGGAATAATAAATAAGGCATACCGAACTGGGGCCACGGCACGTCAACGTCGTGGCTAAAATATGCTGCAGTCGTTTCGTTCTTACATGCGCTGGGCTAGATGCACAATGCGTTTTAATTCGGTCGCACCGTAGTCGACACGTCGTTTTCTGTGTTTTAGCCTCCTTCGGGGCTGGCCGTCGTCGGCCCTTACTACGTCCCCGGACACGAGGCTCAGTGCTATATGTCGGAGGCTTTTTTAGAAGGGGGCCGGGGGCTTGGTATTTTTGTGATAGTGATGGTCAAGTGGTGGTGGTGGTTTATTTTGTGACAGTGGCAAAGTGGTGATATATTGGTGTAATTTTTTCATGTGGCACACGTTTCAGTAGTAGACGTTTCCGTTGTCGTAGCCAAAAAATAGGATTTGCTCTGATCGTATTATCGTACCGGAAACTCTGGTTATTTACAGTCGTGCGTGTGCTCTACGGTTGTATATATATATTTTTTTGTTTTTTTGTTTTCAAGTTTTTGTGCGATTTCTCCGTCGACTGTGGTATCATCTATACATTTTTCGTCTGTTTTTTTTTTTTTTAACTTTAGTGTTGTCAGTTTATTTTTTCTTTTTTTTCGTTTATTCATCGAGATCTCTTTTTATTGAATTCGTTCGGATTGCTCCGAGGAGTTTTCACGTTCTCTGCGCGTACTTTTTTCCCGATCGAGCGGAAGCTGTGGACGCGATAGCGAGAGATTCGAGGCGGTCGCCTCGAGAACGCTATACAAGGGTGCGGAGAAATTACACTAAAGTTTCGCTAAGACCGACGTGATAGTTCACAACAGTGGTAAATTGGTACAGTGGAGACCCTTCGGAGGATGCTCGTAAATACGTTTTACGGGTTTATGTACGGTTATTATGTCACGCAGATTGCAATCGAGAATGCACAAAACTCGTACCTTGTCCTCTATCCTCGACGACCTTTCTTTGTACATTTCTTTTCTTATTTTTGCTCTGACTGTTTTCTTTTTCTGTTCCTATCTTTTTTGTTTTTTTTTTTTCGATTGATTTCCCTCGAAACATGTGCAAACCACCACGAAATGCGTCTGCGTAAACGTCGGCGATCGAACATCCACCAGGCTGCTGGTGGATTAACGATCGACCCGTACTTCTGCGTGATCGAGCTCACTACCTGTCGTTCGGAGTTACTGCAAATTGCACGTCCGCTCTCGTCGACGTTCGGTAACATCGTGGTAATCACACACCGAAATTCGCGATTACATTCGGAGAAAGCGGTTGTGCAACAACGTTAAACGCGAAACGTGACCGGGGCGAAACATCATAAATTGCCCTCGATAACAAAGGCCACCCAGTTTTTGTTTTTTTTTTTTTCCTCTGCTTTTTTCTCACCCGAACAAAACGAATCCTCGGGCTTGACCAAGCTCGGCGTCCCACGGTCCCGTCGATAAATCGCGGACAATAACGAGTAGAGAGACGCGCGTAGAACTTTTGCGCGGATAACGAGATTAAAAATAACGACGTCAATGAATCGTGTTTGAAAAATGTTTAATTAATATTCACTCGCTCTCTCGCGCTTTCTTTCCTTTTCTTTTTTCTTTTCCGCCAACGAAAGTCGCCGGTGGGAGAAACATTATGCATTGCATTGGCTGCAAATTAAGGTTGGACAGCGCGTTTCAATTAGACAGACGCGGAATTTGATGGGTGTGTAAAGTTGGATTAATTAAGACGGATTACCCGTGGAACGATGGAAATCGAATAGCGTCGAACGGCCATTGATCGATCCTCTGTAATTACTCGTCGTTTATTGATAGATTCGATTCTATTCATTTCGTTTACACGCGCGTGTATGCACGCTCTAGTCACGGTCGTTGTTCAATGCTGAAAAAAAAAAAGAAAAGAAAGAAAAAACTGGTTCGATTTTTCAGATGTTGGAAAATTCGTTGTTTCGCCGGCGCGAATCATCGACGAGTAAGCTGCGAGTCAAGGATCGACGACGATCGATGCTTCCCCACCCCAGTTCCGGTAAGTAGCATCAGCCATCGGCGATATTAATCGCCATTAATTACCATCTTGCGCGGGGCAAGAGGCAGAAAAGGGGTGGGCGGGGGGTGTAACGCGGCAGATCGGTGGACAGAAATACTTCTAACGACGGTAATAATTTCGCTCGGGACGAGGCTTGGAGCAATTAAGGACGAAGGCACGATCCAGCTTTCTACTCCGCGAAACTAATCAACGAACTTGGTCAAGTTACTTTGATATCTCGAGCGTCCGACTTCCGGCGGCCTTTCGTCGTATCCTGCAAACGACTGAGTTTTAATATAGATCTCTTAGCCGGAACGAGTTAGGCCGAAACTTTTTCCATTGTCCCCGTATAGATTACCAATCTCCGCTGGACTTCTGGTATAATCAAAGGCACCGGATGCGTTTCACGACTCTTTTTCTTTCTTCCTTCCTTTTTTTTTTTTGTTTTCCCTCCCGTCGAAACCGCACCCCTCTACGCTACTCTAGACTTTAGGCTTGTAATTCAACGTGTCCTCGTTAGCAAACTGCGTGTGGATTTTTCTTTCGTCGTATAGGTATACCAACATATATATATTCATTTGTCCAGCGGTATCGGTAATAAGCCCGTTATCGTTATCGAGGTGCAACGGCCGGCCACCGGATTAAACGGCACAATTACAGAACTTATTGATACAGGGTCCGATGATTTAACGGCCGCCGAATGATCAGACCGCACCGATTACCGTTCCACGAATTAATCGCTTATTCTACTCGCTTTCGAATAAATATTTCCAACGAGATATACACCCGGCGGTTTTACCCGGAGGCCAATTAAATCGTTCACGATCATTATTCCCCCCCCCGAACCGGCGAGTCGAGGCTCTCGAAATATTGAGAGGATCGCACGCGGGCGAATTTTTGCCGAATTATGCTTCTGCAATGGATCGAAAGAAAGGAACGTTGATTTCTAGATGTTAGATAGAGCGAGAGAGAGAGAGAGAGACAGATAGATAGAGAGAGAGAGAGAGCAACCGGGCATCCTCTTTCGGTTTCACACACCCAATTAATCGCGTGCAATTTGCAGCAGTGATAAGTTCGGCGCGAGCTCGTGATTAGTATACGCACACGCACACAGGCCATTCGCAACAGCCGCGCAAAAAGACATACACACAGAGAGGAATATTCGCACTCTACACCCACACGTTAAGGTGGTTTATAGGGTTTCTTTCAGCTCTCCCGTAAAACGTGCCACCGTTGCACTGGTGCGTTTCGTAACCAAGGGGGCAGTTTTTGTTTTTGTTTTAGCCATCGTGATCTCTCGCGTATTTCAAGCGAGAGACGTCGTCGTCTCGTTCCTCTATAGCTCGGTAACACTATTATAGCAGCCTAAAAGAACGCAGCGGCTCGTCTGATCGAGCCGTGTGTCTTGGTCATCGACTCGTTTTCGTGCTGAGGTCAACGTCAGGTTGATTGCGTATACAGCGAGCGTCTCGATCGAGACGGCCGTCGTCTCGGCTATTGCGGACGTTTCTCGTCAAGGTGCTCTTGTTGTTCGCACACTGGTGCCTCGTTGCTGGGCTGCACGCGTGATCTGACTCGAAACGATCGAAATAGGCGGACCTTGCAGCCATTCCATGCTATAAATTCAATTGCCGGACAATTCGTTATATATATACATATATACTTCCTTTACATCTCGACGATACAATTTTGTTTTTCGATAAATTTCCACCTTACAGACTGCTCGAATTCGGAACAGAGGGTTGAATTTCGACAATTTTCAAATTTCATCGAGGATGTCTCACATTTCCCTCATTTCTTCTCGTAATTTCGCGGTTCGGCTGAGAATTTGTCACTTTCGAGGGGAACACGCGTCCAGCTCAGGCAAGTTCACGATGTCACGTATATAATGTATAACAGTCATCGTGAATAGGTTTGTAGAAAACCCAATAAGAGTGAGCGAGAGCGGGTGAGTGAGCGAGTGAGTGAGTGGACGGAGTGAATGAAAGTGATCCGCGACGATGCCGCGGATCGTGTGACTGATTCGTGTTAGTGAGCGTGTAAAGTGGCGAGTGATGGACAGACAGACAGACAGATAGATAGATAGATAGCTAGAAGAGGAGAAGACAGAGAAGATAGAGGGAAGAAAATGGTGGTTCTCGTGGATAGAGGAACGTCGGGACGTGGGCTCGGGGGGAGCAGAGAGCTGGGGTAGTCGCGTTTGAAGGGGGTGGGCTTGTAAGGTGTCGGTTATAACGATATTTCGTATGAGCGTGTAAAAGAAGAACACACGAGGTTGTTTCCTCTTTTTCTTAGCTTTCTGGGTATTTTTTTTTTTTTTCCTTCGTTTTTTCCTCTTTCTGTTTACGCTTTAGACGCAAATGTACACGACAGGAGCGTCTTTCTGAGCTTATCTGAAAAGGGGTTTGAAAGCGATGTACAAAGTTGAGCCGCGTTTAATCAACGGCGATCGACATTTCACCTCTCGACGAAACGTCTTTCGTCGACAGTGTCTTCTGTTTCTGTAATTTTTGAACCGAGACACTGTGGTTCAATTGGATTTTTAATCGATTACTTAAGAAATTGTCCGTGCAACGTCGATCACTGTTGTCAAGATCGACACTGTTGATGCTCCGATGATTATATATTCGGGGTCGTATGTTTCCATGTACGTAATATGTAGCGTGTGTCTGTGTGACAGTGGACGGAGGCGAGGGTGTCGAACTTTTTCTCAGATCGTCACTTTTCAGTTCATTATGTATGCATTTATACACGCGCACGTGCGTACTTACAGCTCTCGATCTCGATATGGCAGAGCTGTCGGTCCATCGGAAAGTATTGCAGATTCATTGGACACGATGCCGTGATCGTTAAACTGCAACAAATGCAAATATACGCTTTCAGTCTATCCCGCCCCCGCGTAATCGCCCTATCTTCCGCAAACAAGGTAAAAGAAACGAAATTAGAGAATCAACGGAAATTTCACACGAAACTGGGAAATTCTTTTACTCGTAACGATCTACTACGACGGACCAATTTCAAGTTCGCCAAGGGAGGAATCTCTCGCGGTGAGAATCGACGGGCGCCGTTATCGTTTCGAGCAACGGTTATCGATAGTTTTCCCTCAAACGTGGAGAATTTATTCATGCACACACCGATGCCCATTCCCATCGATTTCTCTTAGCGTTCTTCGCTTTCTGCCGGCGCGTCGGAGTCGGCCTTGAGTTTCTAGATCCGGAAGGGAACGTAATATAAAGCAAGGAAAGGGTGCGCGGAGGAAAGTTAGGTATGCATGGATCGCCTGAATATAGCAGCACCGTTAATACCAGAACACTTCTGGCTGGTTTAGAGGGGGATGGATAGGTCGCGAAGAGACGTGGGAGAGGAGCAAGGAAGGGTGGCGAGGATGTGGAAGTGATGACGACCGATGCTCGGAACAAATTTCTCGTGGCTGGTACAATTGCTCCCTCAAGTGTCTAGGTGGTACCCGGACGACATGGGGTATCGAAACGGGGTTAAAATCGCGCCTGAACGTGGCAGTTTTATCGCGCGACCTCCTCCTCCACCGCTTCTACTTCTCCGCGCGCGAGAAAATATATTCCATTACCCCGAAAAGTCTTCGCCGTTTTGTACGCGGGTTCGCCGACTTTCGTCGACGTCGTGCACTGAAAATACTGCTGCGCTTCGCGTTTATAGAAATTGGTCCTGTGTCGAGGATACTTAACGAAAGTTGGAAGAAGAAGCATGGCGCGGCGGGATTGAATGATATTGTTATAGCGTTACATTAACATATCAAGACCCGGGGGAATTATGCATTAGGTCGTGTAATGTGAAATGTCGAATTTTTCAGAGAGGAACGAAAATGGTTTTTCCTCTTTTCTTTGGATCTAAGCAAACGTTTTATTCGTCAAAATAGGAAGCATCATTTGTGATTTTAATAGGAAAGTTTCTCTTTCAGCTTTCAAATGCAAAATTGTACGAGAAAGAAAAGGAGATTGTTTCTTAACGCTTGCAGGAGCTCTCTGAAGTATTCATTGTTTGTGGAATATATATTTTTTATTATTTTATGTTACTACCTTAAAACTTCACTCCATGTAAGACACTACTTTTTTTTTCTATTTCATATAATATTAAATTTTTATAGCTATGAAATTATCTTCGATACTTTTGCACATCGGTGTCGTTCTCGAGCAGAAATATCTCTTCATATTACTATTAGATAATATCGTTACCTTGATGCTACATTTAGACATCCGAAATTAATCGGTAGAAGAAGCAAGTTTCAGCACAGACTGTGGAGTTGATTTTAAACTTATCTACTTCTGACATTTCCAAATACAATCCTAAGATACCCCACTGAAATGATCTACAATACTGTTAACATACCTTAGATTCTAACAGAAATACATTTATCCGGGAAATTGTGAATTTTTCAATTATCCACAAAAAAGTATCAAAGTAACGATATAAAGACGAACCAATCTTTCACCAGAAGTATTACAGATAAAAAATGTTCACACTCACCGTATACTACGCGTGATGCTTCCCGAGTGATGAATACGAATGAACTCGTTGCTGGTGGTAGCGATGTGAAAGTACGACTGCTTCTCGTTGACGAAGAATGTGTCGGGCACCCAGATGTTCTTGATGAACTCCGATCCGACGCTCAGCGTCTCGACGCCCGTTCGTTTCTTGAACGCTAGTCGCGGGTCCGTCCAGAATTGCCGGAAGTAAAAATCCAGCGTGAAGTCCTATCATAAGACACACACACACACAGTGGATTTATTAGACTAGTCACGATCATGGTGATTCGAGTCGCGACGACACGCGAGAAATAGAACGTGGAAGAACGTGAAAGCTCGTCGATGGAAAGAAATTTCCCAGGTCGAGAAACAGCGACGATGTTTGTTTTGGGACGAGATAGACAACAAATTTTACGATCGGTCCAGAAATTGCAAAACGCTTCAGCCGAGAGTAGAACAACGGCAGCGTGACGTATTCTACGTACCGATGCGACTAACAGCATTATGCGACAATAGCTTTGTTGAAAATAACACAGTTCCGCCGGATGACACGCGCGGGGGTGAAGAAAGCGAATTGCAAACCGATATCGCGGTTGGATAACGTGGGCCAAGCATTCTATCCGACGCGTTCCCACACTCCCCTCTTTCATACGAGTAAATAGATTTTCATCGATTAAACTCCCCTTGATTTATATGATACGTCGCGCTCGTTCGAAATTCGCGCGGTTTATCAGACCGTTGGACACGCATAAAGAACCGTGTTCACGCGCGTATGTACACACACGGCGGTATTAAAACGCGGCGAACAACTACAAGTTGAATGAACCTCGAGCGCGAGAAATATTTGTCACGATTGCGCGCGCTTTCGGAAGAAAAGAAAAGGAACACGATTATCTCTCACGTTGTTCCTCGTTCTTCTCGCGTGCGTATCGTTTTCTCTCTCTTTGGTTGTCTTTTTTTTTTTTTTTAGCGAGGCTGGTATTTCGAGACAAGGAGGGAAAATTCGAAGCGTTTTTCCACAGGGGATGGAGTATCGCGAGATAGAGAAAGAAAGAGGGAGAAAGAGAGAAAGAGAAGGAAGAGATAGATAGATAGATAGATAGAGAGAGAGGGAGATGGTTACACGCGAAATTGTCGCGAGATTGAAACGATCAAAGGGGGGAAGGGAGAACAGCGAGACGTGACACGTGTCGGGAGAAACGAAAACGTAGAGCGACGCGATCGGATAAGATAAGGGGTGGTCTCGAGCGGTCGGTTTTAATGGGAGAGGAAACGCAGAACTGAGATCGTGAACGTCGACAGGTAAGCTACCGAACTCTTGTCGACCGATGTTGTCGACTTCTCTGTTCCACACCGTACAACCACGCGTCGTGGTTATCGTAACGCGCTAAATCGGCTACTTGAACACTCACGTAACCCTATCGAGGCCTCCCTCGGCTGTGAGCCGAGCCACGGACTAATTTGAGCGGTAATAAAGTCTTTTGACGAAGCGTGCTAGACGCCAGTCCGAACATTTGCTTGCCACTGAGCTCGTTCGTTCGTGTGATTTCACGAAATCTCGAGTGCACGCTGGATAATTGGAGATGTTTAAAGTTTTCGCGATTTTAATTACCAGCCGAGAATGAATTTTTACAATTTCCTCTCCTTTTTTCTTGTTGCTTTCGGTGACGAATTAATTATTGGTGGAATATTTTTGGTAGAGTATCGACGAGATTGTGGTTTTGATTGATATATACACTTGGTTCGTCGAATACAGTGTTCACTTGAAGGATAGAGTCGTTCTTTGGCTATCTTATACTGCAGCGCGAGGTTCGGACGAGTTATCGTTGATCTCACTACTTGTTCTACTGTTCTACGCGGTGCACCGAGGTTCTGGAAACTTTGTTCAATCTGTAACGAAGTATTTTGATATCTTCGGTAGATCTTTAATCGCTGTATTTAATAGTCGAGATTGAAGAGGGATTATTTGGAAAGTTTTCGTTTAAAAATTGCCTTTTCGACGAGTGACATTTTTATTAGAACAATCGTTTGAAATGTTCGGTAAAATATTATGGTAGAAAAATACGAATACCGAAGGAATGAAATATCACAATGCAATTATTAATACCACTTGATCAGTTTTCGCTGCTAAATTCAAGCGGGCTTCGATGCGTTATGAAACATTGTGTACAGTCGCGCGGAGTGGTATAAAACTCGTATAAAATCGAATGATCCATTTGGTAACCATTGATAACAAATGATTTCACGGTTAAGTTGTTCACGTTTCGGGCGAACGCGAAGATTGTGAAACGGTCGATGAAAAATTTTACGCATGACGAAGGAATCGTGGCGCGATTCAGTGGTTGCGATTTTGTCAGTAGCGATTCCTATAATAGATCGGGCAGATTTAATATTCAAAGATATACCCGCCGCTTATAACCATTGGCTGATCGTCGAGCGGAAATATCGTTGTTTAAGCGTTCAGAAATAGATTCTCGCGGGTAAGAAGTTACACGATTTGAAATATTCAAGGATCTTCGTTTAAACTTTGATTACTTCGTTCGGCTTTATCGAACGATGAACGAAGGATGAGAGAAAAAAAAAAAAAAAGATGGGGAGGAGAAGCGATTTCACGCGAATCCATCAAACGTTGTAGCGTGCTGTTCGCCGTAAATTTTCCAACTCGCGAGGGGCGAATAATTCGTTCGATAAAGAAAGTTTAAGTGGCCGAGCGAATAGTTGGAGCGCAATCAGCCGATGGCTAGATTTATTATTCGAGGTCGAAGTTTCTTGATTATTCTGTTATTAGAGGGACGTAATTACGAGTGAGCACATTTAAACGCGGTTACAGTTTCGCTCGGCTAACGAAGACGCAATTAAAAGTTCACTTATCAAAGTCGGGTAACGCACGTATCGGTCCGACCATAAACTGATCACATTTGCATCTCATTTGGGAGATTAAAAGATTTAGCGCTCGAAGACCCGAAGAGAGGAAGATTCAAAGATTCAACGACTCAGGCCGATGGAGATTTAAAGATTTAAGGGCTCGAAGATTAAAGAATTCGGGTGTTCAAATCTTCGTCCTTTGAAAATTTGAAATTTCGCAAGCTCGAAAGTTCAGAATTCGTTAAATTTGTCATTTTCAAAGTTTAAAATATGAAAACTTCGAGATTTATAAAGTTTAAAATTTTTAATATTTGGAAATTTGAAATATTAAGAATTTAAGTATTTGCAAATTTGAGATATTAAGAATTTAAATATGTGAAAATTTCAAAAGTTCGGAGATTCAAAGTCTCGAAAACCTCAACTGCACAGCTTCCAATATCCAGCCATTCAAAGTCCCGAAATCTGAACGATACCAAAATTCACCGGAGAAATCCTTGAACTATGGCCAAACTCTGTATTCCTGTTTACATGTTTGCGCGCTGTGTACCTGAAATCTGGACGATAGCTGGAAGTTTCGACGATAAGATAATTCGATACAACTGGAAATTACACAGGTTGAAGCGAGCCGTATCGCTAGGTACACGGTTCACTCGCATCGGATCCCTGTCGACGTGGTCGATCTCAGTAAGGGGAGTTTCGCGACGCGAGGGTAATTCGTGTGTACACGCGAAAGCGGTAAGGTGCATGGACCGTGTATATGGTGATTATATGTATCCCATACATAGACTATGACTACTTGGGCAACGATATACTAGTACACGTGCAAGCATGCTACGAAACGCTATCAAAGCGACATGCACACCGCCTACTCTGTTACTGCGAGAAGAGAGAAAATCTTAAGTCTAACTGTTAAAAATACTTATGTCTAATCGAACTTTGAACTTGGCAACAGTAGCAACGATATGCAGCAGGATCTGAAAGTTGTTGGAATTTTTAGTGTGACATTTCTTTCTTTCTTTCTTTCTTTCCATCCTTCGTATCACTTTCTGTTCTTAAGAGATTTCCGTCCAACGGTAGGAAAAGGTTATCATACTTCTGACAAATTTTCCGGTACGATCGATTCACATTCTTTACTCGTAACGGATATAAGAAAAAAAAACAAAAAGAAGAAAATTGTGGCCAACTTTTGGATCGGTATAAAAATAATCGAGAATTTCATAGTTTCCTTTCGATCTTTTTCCTTCGTTCACGTCGCAACTTTCCAAGTAGAGCGTATTATCAAAAATGCCGTACACAGTTTGAGATCACACTTCACTCGTGAGATCGCAATCGCCGTGATGCATGAACACAGGCGTGTTTCCTTGTAGACTTGATTCAACAACGATGCTTTCGTGCATTTCAAACCGACGCGTTTATATATGCGTAACGTGTAGGTATATGTATATACATATGTGAACACCTTGCAAATCGAGGCGCGCGCTCTATGGTTCGCTGTCGTGGAGCTTTGTGAAAGTGATTTTTATGCTAGAAATCGCGTGAAAAAAACAAAAACAAAAAACGTTCGGATTTAACGTAGCGAGAGTTCTGCGACAAAGAAAGGGTTGAAAAAAGAGAAAAGAAAAATCGCGAGCTGTTGCGAACGATAAATAACAATTGCCGCTATAAATCTGTGTAGATTCGCGTTGTTCTACCGTTGCTTGCTTGCGTTGCACACGAATTTTTATACTATTTTCTCTCTCTCTCTCTCTCTCTGTTGTTTCTGTTTTTCTTTTTTTCTTTTTTCATTTCATTTCCTCCACCGGTGGTCGTATGCTGTCGTCGAGGATTTTACGACTATTATAAACGTAGAACTTGCTGGAATTTTCGCAACCGTTATAGGTGTGAAATTTTGTTGGCGGGAGCGAAAGGGTGTGAGTGAGAGAGAGAGAGAGAATTGGGGAAACTTTAGGAACGGACTTGGACATTTTACAGCTCCAATAACGGCTGACACTCACTCCAGCGACGCTGGAAGGATTTCAACCCGAGGCGACGCTTACCGCCGTCATCGACGCTGTATACGTAGCCGCGATATTTTTGTGACGTTTTCAACGCGCGGAAAAGTTTTATGCCGGATAAATGTTACGGATTTATGCTATCGTGATTCCCCCGGATACACACCGCTTCAAGGGTGGAGCCCCGCAAGACGAAAATAATAAAACGAGGAATAAATAGAAGTTCGTTTCGTCGTTTTCGCTATTAGTCGAACGACCCTGTTTCCCTTACAAATAGAAACAGTTTTATTTCCGGTGCAAAATGGTACTTGCCGCTATATATTCCCCGTCTCGTTCTTAAATCTCGCTTTTTTATTGTTAAAACAGGTTCTGTCGCTTCGTCGAACAGAGACGATTGTAAATTAGAAAATTTAAATTCTCGGTAGTCGGTTCATTTTGTATCGAATTGTGAAACTTTTCAATAACGGAGGCGGTATCGTTCGATTGCTTTTTCTTCAGTCACTTGCTCGTTCATCCATTTCTAACGTATCTCGCTCGAGTAACTTTGTATCCGTGATTTCTAGAAAAACTTGCGACGAGTTCGAATTTTTCGCATCTTTGAACAAAATAGAGAGAAAAAAAGGACAGATTTGCCGAAGAAATGTACAGTGTACGTGAGCGATACGTACTCATATGTTGAATACACAAACTAACCTTTCACGTCTTTACACATTTAGCTACTTTTTCCTTCTTTTCTGTCGTATTTTCGTGGAAAATTCACCCCTGAAGTGGTGCTCATCGGTAACAACGCGGTGGCATACACTTCGATATCCGGCATCGTCTACTTCTCAACGACCCTCCTTCTCCTCATCCTCGCTATTCTCAATTATTGCATCTTTCGCGACGTCGCGCACACAGAGCAAAGTTGCTCGCTGTTTATTATATTAATTGGAGACCCTGTGTAGTGGTCGTAAGTAGTTTCTGATGCGAACGCGAATCCGTGAATGCAACTTTAATTAAAGTGGGCTCGAAAGTAACTCCGTTGTAATGTGGCGTTGATGTCACTTCGGGCGGAAGTTGTCATGGCAGCAAGTTCTGCTTCGTTTGGCGCTCCTCCAGGCGCAGTGCAGTCGTGTCGTGATGCGCACTGGACGTCTAATTTGTCGTGCTGCGTTCTGTCTATTTTTTTTTTGCTATTTCTCTGTTCACGTCGGTAGTTTTTTCGAATCTCGTCGACACGATAAGATCGACGCTTCTTCCAGCGGTCAAATTCGAAGTTTGAAAAAATTCGAGGAAACGCACACAGTCTGATGTATCTTTTCTTACGAAGATCGCGTCGATCCTCTCGATCGCTTTTAGGAGAAGGAACGTTTTTCGGTTCTCGACTGTGTAAGCTCGCACGGGACCTAATCCAAGTTTGTTCTCTATCCCTCTGCGGAGGAGAGAGGATCGTAACGACGCGGAGAACCGTCGGTCGCGCTTTCTCGAGAGTGTATCTAAGGACACTTGGGCAACTTTTCCTTGGCAAGAGAAGAGAGTTCGCGGGCAGGCAAAGTAGCGGCGGGCCGGGCAAGCGTTTGCCTACGAACATCGAGTAAAGAAAAGAAAGACGAGTAAAGAGGAATACGAAACTACTGGACGGCTATATGACACAGGTAACGAAGCTGTTACACACACTGACTGAATCAGAGAGAGAGAGAGAGAGAGAGTAAAAGAAAGACAGATTGATAGAGAGAGAGAGAGAGAGAGAAAGGCAGTTCGAAAAGCAGAAGCTGGCGAAGCGAATCGAAACTAAAATGAAAAAGGAAAGAAAAAATCAGAGAATCAAGAAGAAAGAAAAACAAAGAAAGAAACGCAACAGCAGTGTGTGTATGACGAATGACGGAAGGCGAAGAGAGGCTCGTACGAGGACACACCCATTGGCTCAACATTGTTTCTCAACGTTGTGCATTTTTGCGCCTCGACGAGTGGCCAGGTGTGTCTCGTGTGTGTACGCGTGCGTGTCACACACACACACACACACACACACGTGCACACACGCACACTAAGGACACACGAATAATTAGAAAGGTGTACGGCATCATAGTGATTGATAGCGACCAGAAGCGTACTGCACACACTGACAATGATACAGCTCAATATAGGTGTCGTATTATATCCATAATGTAATATAAATATATATATATATACACATATGTGAAGTATATATGTATGTATAGATATATCTATAGACACAGCAGATTCGTATAGTCTCGATTGTAGTCGCAACGTCGCACGAGCTATACAATTTTCTCTTTTATTTTGTTAGACTGTCTAAATAATGCGATCGTCGGCTGGCCAGAGGGGAATTTTTGCATAGGGAGTTATGCGAATAGGATGATAGAACAATGGTTGTAATCTCGTCGAATTGTGTTTCACGGACTCTCTCTTTTGCCAAACTTGGTTTCTTTTTTTGCTTTTTTTTTTTCGTTTCTTTTTTTTTTTGCTCGCTCCTCTTTCCTGTGTTGTTCCCCGTGTTCGTCGTAACACGAGGGACGTCCGTCTGATAAGAAACGCGATGTCCAGAATCTACGAGAGTTAGCTTAGGCTGGAAAGTGAAGAAGAGAGGATGATGAGCGTGTGAGAGTGAGAGGTGGAAGGAAGGAAGGAAGGAGCTTTCCTTGCGGCATCGTTCGCGCGAGATTCCCCGCCGATGCGCCCTCGACGGACTGTGGGAAAAACACTCTTTTCTATGGACAGAGGGAGAAGATATGAAGGGGGAGGCAAATTGATAGGAAAATTGGCTTCTTTGCTCGCTCTCCTCGACGAGTTTCTAGACCGGGGCGGAACGGGACAACAGTTTCCGATCAGGCGATCACCGACGATGGACTTGTACTCTCTTCGAGCGGTCCGAAGGAAAGCTTTTGAACAAGAGGTGATGGACACACGCGTGGTTGGGAGGAGGGGAGGTTTCGTGTGTGTGAGAAATAGAGAAGTACGTTGGACGATGGGGAGGAACGAAGGAGTGTACAGTGGAGGCTCGCCAACGGGTGTAAAAATCGCGAGTCACGTCCCAGGTGACAGTGTCGACTTGATTTGGTTTCCGCACAGGGCTCAACACCTGGGGTCCAGTCTCGTACATTCAGCTCCAAACTCGCAATTTCTGGATCTCGATCGAACGTCGAGGTGTTCCTCTCTTGATCGATGTTCCCGTTCTTGTGTTTTTTTCTCGCTTCCGTTCTTATTTTCCCTTAATCCTCGTGACATTTTGCCTTGGTGAATTCAGAAACGGTAAAGGATCGACGTGAGAATTTATTCCGGGAGTGTATCGATATTCGTGTCGAGTGGTTGAAAATTCATCGGTGAAAATACAGTCCGGTGGAATGTAGCTTTCGAAAAATTGTGACGGACGAACAAAATTCGATCCAGTTCGTAGCCAGTTTGAAACTGATTGCAGACACCGGAACAGATACCTTTTTGAATACTACAGGAGTATACGAAATATATATATATATATATATATATACATATATATATATATATTTATGTATACCATACGTGACGCTGTATACACGCTTATATACGTATACATCTAGAGTTTACGAAAAAATACGTGTACGTCTACGCGTATATATGCGTGCCTCAACGTTATGTGCGGCCTGCAGTACTCGAATCGTGGATTCATTCGCTTGGTGAGATCCTTTTAAATTTAGAATTGGCAAGAAATCCGATAATTCTCGTAATATCACGTTTCATTCAGAAATTTTCCAACCCGATGGAGTGTGTGTATGTGTGTTTTGTTCCATTTCACTTTCATTTGCGCGATAAAACCGTCCAGGAAACCAAGTATCTCGCGTGGGACAACCGTAAAAAGCGTTAGATCAGCGAATTGGCGTATATACATATACACGATCAAAAACGCATTTTTCTAGCCCTTTTTTGGCGGTTTGTGTTTGCTTGGTCCCTCCCCCCGTTCGTTCATTCTCACGGCAAGAAGTTTTTCCTGTCGTTTGTATTTTTTCATTCGAGAGCTTTTCGTCGCCGATTCGAGCACCGCGGGTAGGGCCATGCAACAAGAACATCGCAAATCGAATTAAACGAGTCAACCATAAACCATAAACGAAGTGGACAAGAATATATCTTGCGAAGACTGTGGAACGTAGCAAGGTTCCCTTGTAACAGTTCAGCCAACCAAACAGCTGTGACGAGCTATAAAAACGTAGGTTAGTAGGCCATCCGTGTAGAGTGTGTGCGAGTGTGTGTGTGTGTGTGTGTGTGAATGTATGTCTGTATGTGTAGAGATATATATATATAGATGTATGTACGTATGTATCTCTCTTTTTCTCACAGTGTCTCTGTTTCCATGGTAGATGTACGTATACAATATGTGCGTCTGTATGCAAAATATGTGTATATATGTGTGTGTGTGTACGTGCCAATATGCCCCTTGCTGCCAACATAAATATCGCGAGCCGCGATGGCTATGTGTCCCTTTGGTGCACACGTTTCCTCTCAGTCTCACACGGCGCTCGAGATTTCGATGTGTGTACGAATGAAAATTACTTCTTTGATAACAAAATACATCTCCTCTACTTTTTTTCTTGGCTTTTTTTCTCTTCAACGAAATCGACAAACGTAGGCTCGATAAACGATACAATTTGTTCGTGACACCACTATCGGCGGTTGCACTTACATATTACCACGACCGGTAGATTCGAACAATGCTCTAACGAACAGATGAATATTCACCGTTGCGAATATATTTATCAATCTTACGCGCTCTTTTTTTTTCCCAATTTTCCTTTTTCCCGTTTGGTCGGTGTTTTGTTACCGTTGTTCTTTCGTTGAATTTCACGTGGGCCGCATGAATATTTACGCGCGACTCTATCGTACTGCACACGCACACACACGCAGACCGCGGATAATCGCGAAACAAACAATCGGAAACAAGCGGCATAGTGGGAGAGAGATGAACGGCGCGCACGGAAAGCTGATTCGTACGTGGTATATATGTGGAATGTGTGTCAGAATGGCGCGCGATTCATCGATACGATCGATCGATCGATCGATCAAAACGAACAAACCATTTTGGACGAGAATCGTCTTATTTCATAGAAACGCGGCTAGGAGATGGTATGGATCGATCGATCGTGTCGCGCGACGACGATGCAAACTCCTCGTCGCCGTCGTCGCGATCGGTATTTCACGGTGAACGGTGTTTGTACTTCCCGTGAACAGTGTGAAAGATAAAGAAGAGGGGAAGGGTTGGTGAACACGCGACGGTTACACGAACGTTTAACGAAGGGGGTAGGTGGTAAAGAAAGAAATGAACAAACGAACGAACGAACGAACGGCTGTCGATGTGAGTTCTGTATGAGTTTGAGAATGCAAACTGTACCATCAACACTTCGGACACGGAGCTGATGCTGAGGACATACATGGTGACGCCAACCTCCACTGGTGGACCTGCAATCAACAAAACCATCCGGCCTTGGTCGCTCTGATTATCCGCTAGTTTCTAAGTTTCCGTACATGTGACAGGTAGAGGTACATTGTACGTGGTAGATAACAAAACGGTTAAAGTTCGTGTGTTACCCCTGACTCACCGATCCACGAAAGATCCAAACTCTTTCGAATTTGCCGCTGTTGAAAATTTTCACACGACGATTTTCAATTTGAATTTGATCGTGAATTTGGTACAGTGTGACTTTTCATTAGAATTTAGCGGTGATTTGGTGGATATGGGAAAGAAATCGCGAGTCAGGGGTAAAATGCAAGCGTACAAGTCGAAGAGAGCTCGCACCCTGCACGGAACCAAATCAACAGCACTCGTCGGCCACGTTGCTTTCCAAGCTAGAAGAATTATTCACACACTTGACTCGTTATACATATATAATCCTTATTATATATATATATACGCACACCCATCACAGTCACGTGTTAAGCAAGGTGACTTTACCTTACTCGACTATCGTCTTTTGTTTTACGCTTTCTTTCTCGACTCTTTTGTTACGTTTGCTTTTTTCT
>NW_017100202.1:652284-653096 GCF_001263275.1 Habropoda laboriosa | reverse complement strand
TGTTTTGCGGCGTTGTTAGCCGAGCATCGTGTCATTCTAATTATATCGCGCTAGGTATACGCGTTTGCCTCTACTCTATATATATATATGTGTACACATATCTCCGGAAGATATCCGGTTCGTTTTTTCATTTTTAAAAATTTTCTTTATCGCCGGTATTCTCCCTTGTCTCTGTTTCTTTACACATATTTTCTCTTTTTTCTTTTCACTCCATTTCTACGCTTTAATCCCGTCCTTCATTACCTGTCCATCCCCCCGAGCGACGGCGGTGTCGATTCTCATTCTAGTCTCGAACTCTCGAAACGTGTTTGGTTAGGTCGACTAATTTCTCCCCTTCTTACGTGCAATTTTCACGTTTCATTTGACAATTTCTCTTTAAAAAACCGCCGACCTCTAAGAAACGGATATTTTACGTACATAACGCATATTTCGCAAGAGATGATTTGCTGTCATTGTCACTGCGATCGTCGATTCCGGACGAATCTTTTACCCGCGTCAGGTTTGTCTATCGTGTCATCTTTGAACGTTTCTCAATTTTCGTCTATATTTTTTTTCTCTTCCCTTTATATTCCGTTTTCGGTTCATTTTTCACTTTTTCCCTCGACACGAAAAAAGGTTGTTGTATATACATATATATATATATATATCAGCTATATCGGACGGACGTGTGTGGACGTCGGTCGTTCGAGACGGTACGGATAAAAACGGGGTCTTTCGAGAGTGTTCGCGAGAACGAACGTGTGATACGTGCGGTGTCAGACACAAGGGGGGTGAAGGTAGAATAAGAGAGTGTGGTTTTTGGTGACGGTGGT
>NW_017100202.1:636494-652143 GCF_001263275.1 Habropoda laboriosa | reverse complement strand
TGAACAAGATACTATGTATTCTTCTACTGATAGAGGAAACCAAAAAAAAAGAAACAATAGTGGTTCGTTCGTTTAGTCGTTTACTGTTTGTAAAAAAAAGAAGAAAAACATGAGCAGACCACACGCTTTTCAGACAGCTTATCCATTAAAAAGGCTAGAAAAGTAACAAGCAGGAGAGACAGTGAATAGTAAATGAAGTTTTCGTACTACACTCGGAAAAAAACTTGTAAGATCAGAGAACGATTCAGGCCGTTCGAGAATGCTGTATATGATATTAGATATATATATATAATTTTTGTGGTACATAGTATGTATGCGGGGAACGAAAATAGAGAACGAATAGGTAAATTATCGGTCGTCAAGAGAGAGGTAGAGAGAGAGAGTAGAGAGATTCGACGTAGAGAAAGAAGTGGACGAAAAAAAAGAAAATAAGAGAGAACATTTTGTGCCTTTGTAGAAACTATGTATGCGTGTTGAATACAGAGAGAGATACAAACCATCCACCGGACTACAAAATCACGTTCCCAGACACACTATATCCAAGAGCCGATCTCTATATATCTACATATTATCCGGAATTCGATTTTCTTTCCTTTTTTTCTGAGTGTAGCCTACTTTTTCTTTTTTTTTGCCTTCTCTCTTTCTTTTTTTTTCGGTGGTTCGCGAGCACTTCGATCGTTTCACACACACGCGAAATAGTACTTTGTCCATTTTTGGTTCGGTGTCGTTCTTGTCGTGTGTCTCTGTTCGTGGCACTTTGCCACCGGCCTCTATGTGTGCGCGTATGTGTGTTGTGTGTTTGTTACTCGGTGTGTTCCATGCACGCGCACAATTATTCTAATATTAACACGAGTCGAGCTACTATGGTAACTAGGCGGACGTAATGCAACGTATCAAGCTGGTCAGACCTCTTAACCGAGTTGGGGTTCATCTCGTTAACTGTTGAAGTTTCGGTGGCAAGCCGCGTTCGTAATTCGAACCGTTTACCTGTGTACCATTTTAAGTGTACCCTTTATACAGTGTATACGCTTATAGTTACACGCTTGTTCGTGAGATCGACATTCGTTCGGTGCGAATACAGTTATCCAAAACATGATTTTATCCTGACCAAGTGTATTTCATTTCTGATACAACTGTCGTAACTGAAAAATGTCCAAACGGATATGTATACATACATGTACATATACTTCCCGATTTGTCCGCAAACAAAGAGGGAAACGCAACAATTCCACGCGTGTGTATTTTGGTGTTTCCAGTATGATAAGATCAACACGGTGCTGCACCGGGCAAATGAAATAAAAAATTCCGGAAGGTAAATAAATGTAACAAACAGAACCGGAAATCTGACTATCCCTGTGTACTATGTGTACCGTCTCTATGAAAAGCTACGTACACACAGAACCATGGAAAAAGAAAGAAGAGTACCCAGTGAAGAAGAACGCAAACGTTGGAAACAAAACAAAAAAAAAAAAAAATGGATGAAAAAGGAAATTGGCAATTGTGGTAATTTGAACATTTTTCGTTTATCGACACACCGGGCGATATAAAATTTCCCCACCGAGTTCCAAATATCGTCGATCTCCGGTGCCGTTGATTGGCGTTCGATGCACCGTGCCAAGAAATTGGACATCGAGCCGAGCGGAAAGGAGCGGCGGCAGCAGCAGCTCGAGCGCTCGGTCGTTCCTCGTCTGATCGTAATCGTGTTACGCGATTGTCGCGGCCCGTTCTCCAGGCGTTCTCGCGAAACGAAGAGCAGATCAAAGGAGCACACAGCTCGAGGCGATGCGGTTCTGTGCACGGCAACCGAACTAATTTCATCGACGAACCGGCCTGCAATCGGCCCTCGACACGTACGAACGAACGAGCGAGCCGGCGCCGGCCGGAACGAACCAAGTTTCTCTCCATCCCTAACCCCCACGAACCCACGACTCTTCCTTTTCTATTCCACGCGATAGAACCAGATTAAACCTGCGAATTTCCTGCGGTCCCGCTGCAATTAATCGATTATACCGTGCTGCAGCACGTCTATCCCGGCTCGATCGATCACGACAATGTCTTTGCGCGATCAGGCGACTTCCAATTAACGGAGCAATCTGCGAAATCGTGTTTAATCTTGAAACGCGTTTTAGACGTACCGGGTGTGCCGAATAACGCGACCACCTTTCAGGAGTTTCTCCGTTTACGCGTGATACAACAGCCGTTTCTTTATCTCGGATGATATTTATGATCGTAACCGTTAGATTTCTCGTGTTTCCTTTTTTTTTATAAGTTTTTGAGATCGACTTCAACTTCTTTTTTCTAGGTTTCTGAGGTCGAGTCCAACTTTTCTTATCGAGTTTTTGAAATCGACTTCGATTTTGTTTATCTGTTATTCAGGCTCTCGGGTGCGAGCCGTATTCTTGTGGAAAAAGTATTCCGACGTTTCGTAAGCATACTGATAAGGTGGAACATTTTTTCACGTGAAACATTGAAATTCTGCGAAGTTCACGATAAATAGTTCAGAGGAAAAGTGGCAAGTAACTGTAGAGGGTGCGGGAAAAATGTCGAAGCTGTGCTCGACGACTTATAAGAACCAGAACTTGAAAAATTCTCCCGAATCGCGATATCATCCGGGATGAAAAATATTTCGTTCGATGGAAGAAACTCGAGCTGTGTAAGGGTGGTTGCGTTACACCGTGCACCCTGTGTATTACGTATTCCGGAATATTCAGTTCCATTTCGAATTCTGTAATAAACGTTCCCCAGGTTGTTTCCACGCACGCGAAAGGAAAATATCGATAGAGAGAGAGTGTGTGGTTGAATCTTTGGCGAATGTTATACCAGCGAGAAAGGAATGAAAGACGGAATTTCAGGGGGAATCTATGCATTCCTGTGCGCGTGCATGCATCCAGTGTAAGTATTTCGCCGGTGTGCATTCGTGTATCCATTGTTTGTGGTGGTGTATATATATATATATATAGTACCGAAATCATTTTTCTGTCGTGTTTGTGTGTGTGTGTGTGAGTTCGAATAAATATATATATATATAGATAGATAGATAGATACTGTGTGTTTGTGGATGTTTACGTTCCGTATGTGTCTTTTGGTGTAATGTGCATATATATGTGTCGTGGTATGTACATGAGAGATCGTGGTAGTATAACGATTGACGGCAATCGTTTCTTTTTTTTTTTTTTTTTTTTTTCGTTTTTTTTTTTCCAAATACACGGGCACTAAAAAGAGAAGTGGTTGCTCGGGCAAAGGGGTCAGGGGAATGTTTTAAGTCGAACGATCGGAATGATTAGTAATCGATATTTCAGCGTTAATGACTGAGTAAGACCTAGAGGTATAGTACCATTTTCACTTCGGATAGCGAGCTGATACTCAAGACGTACATGGTGACGCCCACCTCGACAGGAGGACCTGAAATCGAAGGTTAGTCAGACTGAGTCGGCCGTTTCCGGCCGCGGACAAGTTACACGATGGGGTGACTATGGCTTTTATCTTATTTATACGTATACTTATTTTTTCTTTTTTTTTTTTTTCTGTTCACTGAGATCGTTAAGTTAGATTTATTATCTTATCATTCTCATGTTACAGTCTCTAAATACGTATATGTATATATGGTATACTTTACTGCTTTTTTTTTTTGCTTATTTTTTGCGTTACTTTTTTTTTTCGTTTCGTTTCGTGAATACATATATATGTTTCTTTTTTTTTTTTTTTTTCTATTATTATTGTGAGTGTGGAATGTTTTCATGGGTATTGAGAGTGGTATCGCTACGTCGGATGGATCGCTGAAAGTGGTAATTACTCTCGATTAGAGGACCACCAGGATCATCGTTTCTCGATACGTGTGCTTGGTTATCTCTTTGAGCTTCATTGATACCTCGGAACGACGGTTGCGGTGCTGAAACGTTGATCGAATTTCGATGTCTTTTGTGAGGCGGAATAGGGCAGGCTCTCCTCTCTCCCGGAGAGAAAGAATCTGTCGATTGAATGGGGGGCACACGATTGTCGGAGCTCCGGTATACTCTGACAAACATAAGATCTTCCCTCTTTTTAGTTTAGCTAACCGGCTGATTCTTTCTTCCTTCATGCTTAAATGTCTCTCGAAAGGGGGTGTCTGTGAAATATTTTCACGCGGTGGTTAAACTCCGGGAAATGAACTCTTTCTCGCGGGAACTTCTCGCGGGGACTTCTCACCGAACTCTGATTACACTTGTGAATGAAAATAGTCATTTACAGGAAAGTTATCGGTCAACGTTGAAAATGTTATCGAATCGAAGGAAACGAGTGAAATTATACGCGAGCAGTTTATAGATATCTTATAAACCTCGAGAGTGTATTCGAACGCGAGAGTTTCACTCGGATAGAAAAGTGAGAGAGAGAGAGAGGAAGGAAGGTTGGTTGTTGGAGAAGTTGGAAAGGAACGAAGTGAAAAATAAGAGGGCGGAGAGTGAGAGAGGGTTGGCCAACGTAGAGAACGAGGGCCCGGGCATTTCTGCGATAAAGTTGACTCGTAAACAACGGCTCTGCCAGCGGCATCGCGCGCTGCTACACGCGATATATCTTCATTTCCATTTCTGGGATGTTTTTAAAACCCTATAGCCGGCGAACGTCCCATATGGGACACATATTTCACAATGACGGGACGGCGTACACGTTGCAAAACGCAACGAACGAACGTGGTATCGAGTTAATTGAAATGCGTCGGTATGGCTTGCCTCCGTGAGCCAATCGCCCATGAGAGCGTGTTTCGAAAAAAAAAAACCGAAAAAAAAAATGGAAAAACGACAGGCAACGGTTGAAGCGAATCTGCGACGAAAAATATTGATCTCGACGACATTGGAGCAACACCGGTCCGAGTTGGGAAAAAAAAAAAAATGAAATAAATCTAAGGAATTAGGGAAACGACGTTTTTTCTCTTTTTTTTTCCGAGGGAACGTTGCAATTTTTCCATCGGTTCGAATAGTTTTTTCATCCGGTTTCCACGTTTCGACTGTCACGTCGGCCGTATCTGCACATAAGTATCTTGGTTTACGAGAGTTTCGTTTTTCAAAAAATGAATTCGTCAAATGAAACTGGGTGCAAAGACTGTTTGCTTTTGTTTTTTCATTCACGAAGAATTTTTCGTTTCAATATTGCACATAATCGCAAATTCACGAGAATTGTAACTTCGACGTGAAATATTTGGAAATTTGTAGAGGAATATGTACCTACTCGTTTCCTTTTATTCGGTACATTGAAATATTAAGATTCGTTTGCTTTTGTTTCCTTCTTTCTTTCCCCCCCGCGATCCTCCTTTCAGAGAGGCGGAAGTGCACCTCCTAATTTGGTATTTTACAAATTACCGCTCTACTTGAAACTTTATTTCATCGTTTTCTTTGCTCTTACATTCATCACTTGCCGACCACCCGGGGTATTCAAAAACAGCCCTTCCCCCCTCCTCCCGAACATCGATACTCCTCGATATTCCGCCTTATTAAAAGCGCCACGGAACGGCTATTTCCCGGAACCGATACACCCTTTTCATCGAAGACAGCCGCGTCGCAACATTGTTGCAGCCAACAACGAATCTTTACGCCCTCCTCATCGATCAGCAGCAGTTTAACGAACACTCGAGGGCGCATCGTTGCACCGGAGTCCTTGAACTATATTGAATTACGTAGCCGTCCATCGATCGGAATTGTTTGCTCGCTAATATACACGAGCCTCGTGGCGTCGTTTAAGGAAACCAACGACCGCCCCCTCATCAACCTTCCCACTCACGTATTCCGTCATTTTTACCCTAAACTCTGACCGGAAAACGTGGTATTAGAGAGAGAGAGAGAGAGAGAGAGAGAGAGAGAGAGAGAGAGGAGTGGAAAATCGTTGGAAATCCTTTCTCGTGCTCCGTAGAATATCTCTGGAAAGAAGCCGCGCGGTTGGGGAAGCTGTGTGTGTGTTTATCCTGTGCTGGATGCAAGGGGATATCCCGTAATGTCCGAGAAAGAGCGAGATCTATCTAAATTTTAAATGTTAAAACCGTTCGTATTCCGGGGGGGAAACCGGTAAATCCAGCCTGTCTCAGGATCCTCGCGCGTTTTCCTGCCTACTCTCTCCCTCTTTGCCTCTACCCGGAATAAAGATCGACGATTCCCGCTTTTGACCGCGGAACGCGATACGATTTTCGAGGTGGCTTTGCCTCGTGATACCGACTCTAAAAATAAGAGCGAAAGAGGGAGAGAGGGGCCATTGGAAATTTCCCGGAGCAGGATTTATAGGCATTTTTGCCAGGTCGACGATAAATTCGAGACGCGGAGTATAATGCATTCTATCGGACGGGAAATATCGGAGGGCGGGTACGATGGTGTCCCGAATGAAATTCTCCCACGATCGACCGCGTTGTTTTATTTACGACGCCCCGTTTCGCCACCGTGTACGAACACAGGATTAATAATCCGTGAAACTGGACTCGGGTAATTTCACCTATCTACTTTTCTTTCCTCCTTACCTTCTCCTTCTACCCCTGAACGTTAAGCCAAACTGTTTGTCGAACGTATAAGTACACACTGTATATATACATACACACAGTAACGTGGGGGAGAATGGAGAGATCTCGAAGAGGTCCGTGGGATTCTAAAAGTAGCTCAGAATACGAAGAAAATCGATCGTCTCGGGGGTAGGGCGAAACAAGAGAACTGATAGGGGAGCCGTTTCACGGAGTAATTCGCGCGGCCAGCGGCACACTTTTCAGAGTCTCGAATTCTCTCTCTCTCTGTCTCTCTTTCTCTCTCTCCTCCACCCATACACGCCCATTGTCTCCCGCGGGAAAAGAGCAAGAAACCGCAGTTGTGGCGTGCCTCCGTGGGTCACCGTGGCTCGGGGCCAGAGTCAGGAGTCGCTGGTTGGAACTGTCCCAGAACAGGATCAGCCGCGGAATGAAAATGAATGCCCACGTTCGAAACCGGCGGCGAATAAATAAATCGTGTTGCTGTTTACCCTTTCCCGAAGAAAACCACCCCCCTCGTATACCTACTATCTCGGACCACGTTCGTCGAGGAAATTTTCCGACAGAATTCCCTCGAACGATCCTCGTTAGCCGAGACCACCACCAAGCCGGCACGTTTCCTTTTATCTTGCCTTACTTTTTCTGCTTCCTCTATTCGCCTCGAAGTTCGATGACAGACCTCGAATGTCGTAACTTATTTTATCCGAATGTTTCTCCGGGAGAATTTACTTTTGCCCGCCCGAGGGCGCTCGATTTTGCTTTATTTTTGGAAAATTGTCGCGTATGCGTGTGTATCGATTTAGCAGGCTAGCCCTTTATTTTTAAAGCGCGTCGATCTACCTCGATGCTGTTGCTTGCTTAGAATTTTAGCGAACGAGAGATTGAAGCTTGGAAATTTTGCAGTATATTTAATCAGGTATAACGTTCTTGTAAATATGACAGGAAATTATTCCTATCCGCGATAATTAAGAATTTTCATTTCGCCGTGAATTAATATCAATTTGTGTACTCTATCGCAATTTTATTTCGTATTTTACGATACCCGGTGAAATTATCAAAAATAACATGCAATTTATTAATATTATGTTTGCGAGAATGTTGCAGCTAGCGTTATTGATCAACGTTAAAATTTTCATCACGAACGTGTCGCAACTCACTTCGTCAAATCGTACAGAATTTCGTGTTTACCCGATTTATACCGAAACCGTACAGAAATGGCCAGTGTATGACCGGTTACTCGATAGCAGGCGTATGTAATCTGCATACCCATTTGAAGTTTTGTTACGAAAAAAAGAGAAAAAAATAAACCAAGAGAGGATATCACGTTTGTAACGTAAAAAAAAAAAACAAAAATCTGCTCTCTTCATTCCCTGTTCGATTGATCTCCCACGTTCCGTAACATTTGACCGAAAACTTTCGCAACTAAAGGGTTAAAACAGCCTACGTAGCTGTGATTAAACGGTTCGAAGCCTTAATTTAAGTGGAGGCTAATTGCTTCCTAGTTGAACTGATCTTGGTTGACCAGCGATTGGCTGACTAACTTTAGTACCGGTTGATTGGCTGATCTGAATGCTGATTGAATTCTGACTTGCTTAAATATCGATTTCTAACAAGAAGCCTAATTACTTCTCCCTTCGACTAATTTAATTGGACAGAAATTACTTAACTACACGAGGGTAGTTAACTATTCGTCGTCTGACTAATCAGAATATCGACTGACTGTTTATTTCGTCCTGTTTTAATCGATTTTTCTCAGTCTGACTCGAGATCGACGCCCGGGAGATCTAGATCTCCTTCGTTTCACCGAATTCGTCAACAGTTATTTACGTCGAATGATATTTCATTTTTAGACACTATTTTAAGAAATTTTCGAAAAGAACCATCGTTCAATTTTATATTACTAATTTTTTCCAATACAGGGTTCTTTGTCAAATTTAAAAAAAATCTTCTCAGCAATCTTAGATATCTGTTCAACTGCAATTTAACTGTCTTCATTATTCGTTCATCTCAAGATCTACACTCAGCAGAGATTCAGAATCCCGTATTCGTCAAAAATTCCTCTACTACCTTCACCTAGTTAACAATTCGCTGACTGATTAATATAGAAAGTTCGGAGACTCTCGCTAATTCTCGAAATTATTAATCAAATCTAGCTACCTGCAATACTGTCAAGACACTGAAACACAAGAACCAATTGAACACTCCGTAAATCCAAAAACTTGGACGAATAAATTACCCTAATAAGAGTATCGAGTAGAACTTCGTATTTCCTCGAATGGAATTTCAAAATTCAAACTTCAAATCTGAGAGATAGATCGCGTCGATCTAGAAATTCTTTCGCGTTCCCCAAGGGATGACACGCGCGGCGGATCGCATGGCGGAAGCGGGAACTCTGGAGACAGGTTGCGGTGTGCACGGTGACAGAGAGAAGACGTGCGGTCGAGGGAATCAATGTTGAAATTGTAATCGAAGGTGAAGAACTGTGTGGCGGAGCGTGGCCGGAGCAGAGATGCCGTTAACGGTAACCCGTGGCAACCCGTGCTGCGTCCCAGCATCGATCCAAGTTTTATCGAAGCGTTCCAGCCCCGCCCTGCCTCCACGGGGCCGTTCGAAAATTTGACTTTATCGCGGGAATTGAATACGTCCGATTCGCCTTTATGAAATTCGAACATCGGCTCTCCTCCTCCCTTGATCCTAGGCGTAAACAAATTTTACTTATTGACTCCTTCGACGTCAGCTGGCGTCCCCTGGCTCATACATATCTCACTCGATGGGGCAACTATCCTTCAACCCTTTGACTTATGATTTTCTCAGGGAATATGTAAATTAGAACCGGTTACTGTGTTCGATATTATTTTTTATTCTGCAAAAAAAGGGTCATTGTGAAAATTCAAATTGAAGAAAATTTCGTTCCGAGTGACTTCAGAATGGTTTCAGAATGATTGAGATAATTGCGTGAAAATTGTACCGTGTTTTCTTGACATACGACCAAACGTGTATGAAAAACTTCGAGTCCCTTGGTTTATAATTATCTAATAATTTTTTAACCTAACAATCGCCTAAAAATTACAAAGAAACTAGAGATATTCGATGGAGCATAACCATTTCGGTTCGAACTTTTAGGATTTTAGGATTTACAATAAAATCAGACGAATTTTCTCGATTCCCCCGCGAAAATTGAAAATCGTCTAAAAATTAAGAAACCACAGACATTCGATGGAATATAGAACATCCTTTTTTGGGTTCGGTTCAAACTTTTAAGATTTACAATTAAAGAGATAAAATGTGGAGGCGTTTAGGATTCCGTATTTTCTCGATTTCTCCGCGAAAACACCATGCTCGTCAAAGGCTATATACCGTATTGTTTCAACGGTCGAGCAGTGTATGACTGGATGAAAACAACGAATTACCCATCGTTCGAGTACGATGATCGAGAAACGAAAGACGTCGGAGACGAGATTTTTTTCATACCTGTCCATTCGTTCACCGGCTGAGCTTTTTCGTCGCACGGCTTGCAAAGTACACGCCCACGAGTTTGCTCCCCATTGTCCCGAATATTCTTCTCTGTATCGTCCGCGACGAAAGAGTAAACGGCGTCAAAAATATTTCCCGGAGCGTTCCTCTCCGCCTCTTGCCACGTTGTCGTCGCGCTTTTACCCCTTTGTCGTGTTCCGATCAACGTTTCCGTGTTCGTTCATTATACCGCCGTTCCCCCCCCCCCTCCTCTTTTTTCACTGTACAGTCTATCGCTATCGTTTCACCATTTAGAAAAAAGAAAGGAAAAAGGTAAAAGTCTGTATTTGCGTTCAACGTCACGATTTTTCGGATCATCGATCTCGACTTCGTTTCTAAGGCTCGTTTTCTCCTCTTCGCTTAACGGGATTCCTTCGTTCGTTTCGCTCGTGATCGAAAGGAGACACGTTTCAGCACCGTTTCTACCACTCACAGGCCACTTTTAATGGCAAATTTCATTCCACTTCGGAACCCAAGCACACGTTTTGCAATCTTCTTTTCGATGTTCGCAGCGAACGAAGTGAAAATCGTTCCGTGGAATATTTCCGTTTTTTTTTTCTTTCTTTCTCTAGTCACAGGCTGTCGTGAATTTTCCCTTAATTTACGCAATTCTTCGTTCGCTGCGAGAGATTCTTTCGAGAATACGGCCAGTCCGTGCAACGACTATCAGAAATGCGACGAGTAAGCAAGGTATATATGCGAAGAGCATATCGAACATCGTAGGCAAAACCTGATTCACTATGGTGTGTCGTTTCGTTAGAGCCAGGACCAATGGAAACAAATTAAGCGTTAGTCACGTATTATTTAAGGGTTCGATCGTGGTTTTGCAGACGATATGTCGACGCTACAAAAAAAAAGAAAAAAAAAAAAAAAAAAAAATTGAAAAAAAAAGAAGAAAAAAATACATTTTTTTTCGTACGGAAGATAAGAGAGAACGTCGTATCCCCTACTCACCTCCGTAGTTCGGCCTTACTCTTTTATCGTAACTGACGGAGAACGAGTCCAATATCGCGGAGATGTTGACGATCTCCTCCGGCATACTGCCTCCGCCGGCTCTGTAATATAAAAAGGATAACGATTTTCAGCGAAACTTGCGTCGGAAACGGTAAAAAAGTTCGGTATGAAACTCGGTGGCACAGGATGAACATATACATATATATATATATACATACACACGCTATAATATACACATAGACACGTGAAATACTTTTAATATGAGTGACGTGCCGCGAGTTACGATACCGAGCGCGGTTAGGGTTGGGTTTGGGAAGGTGGTTGAAAGAGTACAAAGTCCGATGTTTAACCCAAGCTGAGGATATTAAAGTTTCATCCGGTACGGCGAAGTTTAGAAAAGAATTTTAGAGCCCTCTGTGCGCGCACTTTCCGCGTGTACTGCGTTTTAATTATGAAAGAGCGATGCGACTATAAATTTAGGACAGCAAGTTCTTTCTCTCTCTCTCTCTTCGTTCACCTAGTATATACACGCTGCAACGAGCATTCATAGTAGCTCGAGTTGTGTTGTGTTATTTTGTATTCTCCCTCCTTCCTTCCTTGCTTCTTCTTTTTTTTTTGTTTCATTTGTCGTCCTTTTTATTTTCATAGACGCTCGAATTTTTGTGCATCAACGAGGAACTGTTTTTAGTCTGTGCATCTTTTTATGCATATAACGTTTAAAACGGCGGGATTGTGTGCGGGGCAAACGAGTGTGTGAACCTGATTCGCGCGCGGCTCAACCGCGTTTTCCCCGGGGTGAACGAAAAATATGCTTTTGACGCGTACAAGCGGCTAACGCGTTTAAATGGTCAATGACGTGAAAAGGCAAGAGATAATTATATTTCAAAGCCGATGTGCACACGGAGTTTGTCATTGATATATTATCCGTCGACCGTATTTTATTCGACCATACGTGATCCGTACGCGGAACAGAGCATTTCCGTGAAATTTTCCAACGTTATCGTTGTCTTTCTTTCCTCGGATTTTACGGAAGAGAATCGTATTAAAGGATCTCTCTGTACATGTTTCTTCCTCGTATTTTTCCATAATCGTTAGGAGAACGATGATAAATTGTCCCGGTATTATCACCAGCGACTAATCTAATCGACGAAAGAGAGGAAAGAAAAATTAAATTCTAATTTCGTTTCGTCGATTATGCTTTTAGCTTTACGACGTCGTCAATTTCTTCCAATAATTATTTTTAAAAGCTTGCGAGAGAAAGAGGAGAAAACAGGTCTCTTTAATATCCAAGCTTAATAGCTTTTTAATATCCGAGGCTTCTCCAATAGCGGATAATTTATCCGTTCCCCCTCTTATCTTGCGTTTCCCAGAGATTTGCTCGAACCAGAGAGACATTGTAACGGTTTGTGTAACGTAGCCAACCACGAAGGGGCTTGTATGCAAGGTTACACGCGTAAAATGCAGAATGTCTGGGTTTGACTTAACGGGTCAGCAGATATGGGCTCGGTTAGCCAATCAACCGACTTCGAATGATCCAATTCCTGCGATACGAAAAATCTGCGCCATTAGCGGAATCTTCGAAAATGCACCATTTTAATACCGAATGCCTCGTTCACCCCGTTTATTCGCAGCTTTTCATTTAACCAGGATTTAACGTATATTCTGTAACTGTTATTTAAAAAAGCATCATTTTTTCTAAGAGAAATTATCAAATTTTTAAAATATGCTTATTTAAAGAAGGCATCATTTTTTAAAGAAAAATGATTACATTTTTAAATAGAGAATAATTTGCAACTGAGGAAATGTTTATTATACTTTAAAATTTGATCGACTGATTTATTTGAACTTTAGGCGTTGCACAATTCTTGACTGCAATTTTTAAAAATTTCAATTAACATTTTGCAAAAAATAACGTCACAATGAAAATTTCATTTCAACGTTGTTTTACAACAAACTGCAAAATTTGTATCTTCTTTTTCGGATTTTCAGATGCGTAGATCGTAATCTCTAGGCTGAAATTCGATCGGAAAATTTCCTTCTCAATTTATAGCGGCGACGTTGAACACTGACCATGGCAATATAGCCGTGATCTTTGTCGGGTGAAAGGTGGCTTGATCAAGATACGGGGTGAAATAAACGACCGTACGCGTGATAAAGTTAACTTACCGATGCGACAATAGTGGGCGGCGCTGAGGCTTTGCACGGGCCTCAATTATCGCGGATCAGTTCGGTGGTACCGTTGAAATTCGAGCGACCTTCCTTTCACTGTTAATCGATGCCTTGCTCCCGATTGCGGTTCGCGTAGTTACCGTAGTTGTACACAAAATGCTTCTAGGATTCAACATTCTATCACTGGCGACCTTATGTGCAATCCCTTTCTATTTCAATTCGGTGCATTTGTGTCCACTCGCAGTATTGTCCTGGCGTTGATACCGGAAAGACGAAGGATCGTGCGAGGAAAGCAAGGGAAGTGAAGAGGCTGAAGAGTTGTTCACGTCCTCGTAAATTTTAAATTGTCGGTTGTACTGTGTACGATACTGTTCCTCATTGAACAACATGCAAAAGTGGTTCGTCGAAATAATTGAATTTATTCTGGCGTTTTATTCGATCCTGTAACATTTCGATTCAATTGTAGATTTTAATTTAACCCTTTATAACGCCGTGTCACTCAGAAGCAACTTGTTTATGTCAAATGAGTGTAGTAAATTTTCTATAATTATTCTAACTTTAAATAATATAAGAATGCAGTTCTTTTTTATCCTGGGAGAAATGGGGACGGGGTTGGGTGACTCTTCGGTAGCTTTTACAGGTAAAGCTGCCATTCCTCGCGACTAATGTTAGGATGGGTGACCGCCAACGAAAAAAAAAAAAACAATTGTATTTATAATTTTATATGTATACGGTTTTTTCAGAACGTCAATATCAACATCAATATGTTCATAACTATTTCATACAGAAAAAATTTGCTGTTTAAATCGCTCGGTTGCCTCGACCCTCGTTTCATCCTTATCTTTTATTCGTTGTCCTTATCTTCGTTCGGCAAACTACAAAGGTGGGTTGCGACCCTCGAAAACCGTGTCTCCTCTACCCAAACTGACGCCTTTCGGTTTCGACCAGGGCGACAGTGTGAGAGATGGGAATCCCAGGAGAGATTCTCACATTTTAACTCAATTTTCACCAGAATAATTTCTCAAAGAAAATTTTCTTTTAACACGTTGACTGCCAAGCCTATTTTGAGGAAATCTGTTCTAGACGCCAACACTTTTTTTTTCAATTTATTGTATAGAATTAAACAAACACATATTAATTTTTATATTATGACTAATTTTAATTGTTTTTTTGTAAAAAAATGCTTTCGAATTATCTCGTGGTCGGGCGTCTCCGAATAGGGTGTAACTTCTACCAGCAAATTGCCAACTACGAGTTATCTCGTAGCCTGGCAGTCAACGTGTTAATTAATATAAAATTTGAAATATATCAATTGTTGCGTCGATCTTATAATTACGATATTTTAGAACAGCGTGATATTTCACATTAGAGGTTAATTTAAAGGTGCACTCGAGAAATATCCTGCGTCTGGACCTCGATATCGATGATATTCGAGAGAGCAAATATCGACACTACTCTGGACCCTAAGTCCAGGAAATTTAAAGGAGCGGTAGAGAATGAGGGAGAGTTGAAGGACTCTGATTGATTCGAAGGTTCGAGGAATTTTGGAAGTTTCGAGAGTGCTGGCGATTCCGGAAGTTTCACGAGGCATTAGGGGTGTTTCAGGGATCTTGGGTGTCTCTAAGGGACATAGGGAGGTTCCCGACGTTACTAAAGGTATCAAGCAAGTTCCAATGCTTTTGACAGTTTAGGGAATTTCGGGGTATTTCAATTATACTTGCGGTTTGCGGGGATGCAGGAAGTTCCAAGGGTTGAAGAAGTTTCGAAAGATTGCAGAAACATAGGGTGTTCAGGTGACGCACCGGGTACTTAGAACATTTTCAATCCTCGAATTCCTACAATCCTCAGACTCTCCTTAACGCCTCCCGAAAACGTTCGCACTTGACGAAATCCTCGAATCTTGGAAAATTTGTAGAATGTTCCGAATTGTTGAACATCCTCCAACCTTTCTAAACTCCTCGAATATTCTCGAATTCACCATAATAGCCACTGAAATCTTCAGGATCATCTTGCTGATATCCTCACAGTTATCGTAATCCCGTGAAACCCTTGGAATTCCCCGAGATTCCCGCGAAACCATTGAAACTCGGAAAATCCCTCGGAGATCTGCAAACTTTCCATATTTTTTAACTCTATCATTATCATTCCTCCACGAATACAGTGACTCCCGCTAATATTCTTGTAATGAAAATTTCAAAAATACGTTTTGTAGATTTATGTCAATTATACACATGCTGAAAATTGCATCGAATATAAAAATTGCCGAAGATTGTGAAAAGTCACTGTTTTTTCACGACTTTCGGCCTATAAACTGTAATATAACTGAAAATTCCTACATCTTTCGATGCCTGTCGCTTGTTTCTCCATCCACTGATTTCGATCAAATTTCCAACACATGTATAACAGACATAAATCTACAAAACGTATTTTTTAAATTTTGCATTACGTGCTCAGATAAAAAATTTTCCTCGCGATTTCCACAAATTGCAATTTTTTCAAAATTATTTCCACACGTCATCTACTATACCAATCCTTCTAATC
>NW_017100202.1:630817-636380 GCF_001263275.1 Habropoda laboriosa | reverse complement strand
GGGGGGGGGGGGGATGTTCTTTACAAGTTCTAGCTTAGCCCGGTTGCGTGACGATCCATCGACGGTTATATCCGGCTATCGTATAAAAGTGCTCCCCGATTCATCATATCCCCGTGACATTCTATATGCGAGATTTCTCCTCCTTTTCTCTCTATCTCTCTCGATGAAACAAGGGAAACCTAACCATTCGATGCATCGGGGCGAGAGTCGATCTGGCTAGAACGCCGCCGCGTGCTGCTGCTGCTGCTGGCCCGGCGTTCTACTATTTTTAAAAGAGATGGCCGACGAGTGCACCAAGCGGAAGTGCCTTTGACCGTACGTATGTACCTAGAGGCAGAGATGGCGAGTAGAGGAGAAGTGTGGTAGGGAGCGGGATGAGGAGGAGGCGGTGGAGGAGGTGGAGGAGGAGGAGGGCGATTTATTGAACAACTCCCAGAACCCGCTGTGAACTAAATCTTGCGCAACGATATCTACGAAGAACTTACTAGCCGGCTGCGATAATAGGTCAGAGGTTAGGCGTATCGATTAGACGCAGATACCCGCTCTTAGAACAAGGGTGCGAATAGTAGCAACAAAGCCGTTAGGAACGTGTTGGATACACGTTCTGCGCCAGGATGCAGGTAGATTCTTGTTTCGCGGATAACGGGCTCGGTCCGATCCCATTTATATTAAATTACCGCGGATAGTATAATTTCGGTGGCTTGTTGCGTTCATGCTAATGAACGGGGCACGGTGTTCACAGAGAGAACATAAATAGATCGTAATCGTTAGGACTGTATTTTGGACGATTTAGATTTTGGTAATGCACGCGCGTGCCAGGTTTCGTTATGAATATACGTGACGGTTGAAGTAATGGGAATTTATTATTTAAATTGATAGCTTTGGGAGAATGTAAGTGGGGTTGTTTGGTTACAAACAAATACAGACGACTGTATATTTTAACAATGATATCAATTTTGGGCGAGGCTGGAATAATCTCAGAAATTCTTTCTCTAGGCTTTAGCTTTTTCAGCTTTGAATTTTTAATTAACTCGTTTTTAATATTCTTGAAAATGTGAAACCTTTTTTATTTCACTTTATCGTTCCTGAGAATGTAATCTAGGAAAACTGTTATAAATATAGCCTCGTTACTTTTCGAACAGACTGTGTATACGAACTCTGTGGACGAAGTTCAATATTTACTTAGCAAAGAGGGAAACTGGTGACGGGATGTAATACGATTATCGAGTGTCGGTGTGAAAAAGACATTCTCTTAATTTAACGTCTTTTATCCGCGAGAGATTTCTCAGATGAAACTGAAATCGAAGCATTTCATACTTCTCGTTTGTCGGTTCTCCAAGAAGAACAAAGTCACCCTCGTTCCCTAGCCACCATATTCAGCTGGGCTCTAGGTCCTGTGTGTGATTTCCTTTGTTTCCCCGAAGAGGAGTTCGTTAAAAGAACTCTATATTTCGAAACGATCTTGGAAGGCGAAGAAGAAGAAGAATCGAAGTGTTTTCACGATGTTATTTTCACAAGGAGTGCTTTTAGAAGCAGAAACGACAATCTCTCCCCGGTTGTTGTACCAATTACCCGACAGTGGAACTATTCTCACAAGAGAGACCATCTTTAATTCCGGAATAACTTCTCTGTAAATAACCATTTTCGAGATCTCCGCGAAGAAACTCCGGTATAATCACCGTCGATCGAGCATTACGGCCAAAAAACCGGTCGGAATCACTCGAAACTTGTGCTCATTAGTATCGAAATTATTGAAAAACGTGGTCACCGGAGAAACAGGAGGACGGCGGAGGCGACGTTAATTGCGCGGAAAGTGGAATCGCGAATTCCAAAGTGCCGTAAACTTGGGAGGACGGTAAATTCCGGCGGATTAAATGCGCCACGGAGTTCGCGGCACGGAGTCACGTGTGATTAATTCGCCGGCGACGACGCCGACGCCGGAAACTTTCCCCTTATATAAAACGTTGTCGGAGTACCGTACACGTACTTTCGCGAACAAGTACGAATTTATTCGCGAAAATAACGCGTACGACTTAGGGTGTGTCGTTATTCGAATTTTAGCTGTGGAACGATTGTAACCCTTATGTCAATAACCGGGTACCCTTTTGCACATTCTCGCTTGAAATATTTGATCTTCCCGGTAAAAGATTTGAATATATCCGGCCAGGTTGTTGTTATTTGGCACATTTCCTCAAGTTGTTTGCCTCAAGTTTAGAATTTCGTTGTCAGAAAACTACTGAAATTGGACGATAAAGTCGACGACAATTATAGTTTACAAGGGTTAACGGCTACGTCACTCCTTCTTCTTCATCTTCTACTTCAGGTCAGAGTATTTTTTTTTTTTGTCACTCGAAAGACGTCACCGCCTACAGGCTCCTTTAATCAACTTCGACTCGAGCGATCTCGTGGTCTCTCTCTCCTCTCGTTGTTAACGGAGATGTGAAAAGGGCAGAGTGTCCTCGCCGGGTGACATTTTCGATCAGAAATATTCGGAAGACGCGTCCTTCGGGATGAGTGACTGGGCTGGGGGATGGTTGGTTGTAAAACCGACGGGACCAAAGCGTGTCTCCGCGCGTGAAACGCGTACCCGGCTGGGAAACAGCCTTTTGAGAGGCCGCTCTTCAGAAATGTCAGCCCCACCGCCCACGTTCTCCTTGCCGACCGTTTTCTCTGCCCCCTTTGAAGAATTACTCGCGCTCGTTTATCCACCCGAGCTCCTTCGGTTTTATTCTCGATGTTACAACGAACATGGTTAATCGACCCCGAATCGGTGCCACGACCTTTCAGATTTGGTTTTTAACGAATTATCAGGGGTTACGTACTCGCAGGTATTGATTCGTCACTTTTTTTCTTTTTTGGTTTGCTCGAAAATAGGATTTACGTACGAGGGGGTTGAAGTGATAATTTCCTTATTTTGAGAAATAGAGATAATTTTACTAATTTTCAAAATTTCACAAATCACTTCACTTGTCTTTTTAACGGTTCCGCAAGTGTAGCACTTAGATTGAAAATTTTCGGAAATGTGACTTGCACCACTATAATTTTAACTCCCTCATATATGATTTATAATCGAATAAGACGAATCTATTGTATAATTCTTTTATTGGAAGTTCACTTTTTTTTTTTTTTGAGTAATCCATAATTTTTTGTCAAATTTATTACTCACTCTGACTTTTTAAGGCAATTTCGAGCTTCACGAAAAATTCGGAATTTATTTGTGACGATTTGAATTACCCTTTCACTTGTTTGCATACATAATAGATTAACGGATTAATTAATTCGCTGAAAATTTAAGCGCACATACGTGCACGTACAGTGTACAAGCAGAGTTTACACGTGATTCAAACTTTCAGTCTATTTGCATGGATAAACTTTCTCATAAAAAGAAGAAGGGAAAAAGTTCCAATAACTAATTTACACGCGTCAGCGTCAGGGTACGAGGCGACGAAGCATGAACACCAGCGATCTGACATTTCGCGGGGTATGATATGATAATGTCGGCGGGTGCCGGAGGATCTGCGCGTCTATGGCGTGCCTGGGCACGTCGTAACGTCCAGACACGTCATAACCACGTGGCAGAAATGCCAAAGAAAACCGGGGGAGAAGTTAGAAGAGCAATACTTGCTCTAATGTAATCCCCTCGAGGAAGGAGAAATTACGATTGAATGCAGCACCATTTTTAGTAAAAACGAAAACGACGATACTGTCCAAAAAAATTTCTCATCCCTTCTTTAGTTAATTTTCCTATTTCTGTTCTCGGTAGAATTTCGAAATTTTGCTAACCGAGTTCTCCAAATTTGAAACAGTGGTATTTTAGTTCATCCCTTCCAAAATGGCTCCAATTAGATATCACGTTTTCAAAATGTCACCCCATTTGTGTCCTATGCATTTTAAACAGCGTCAGTTTGGTTTACATTTGTAAAAACGCTGGCTGGGATCTATAGATCTATGATTTAGATCTTGAGACGTTGAGTTAACGTTAATTCTGTCCTGCACAACAATTACAGTCTGAAGTAGAGTTAGTTTAATTCTGAGACTCTAAGATGGCGTGATTTCGGATTAAAAATTCAGAGTAGCGTGAATTGTGTCCAACCACAAGTTCCCATGAATTCAGGCTAGTATCAGCCACGTCTGTTCTCGGCTGGAACTAAGTCCTAAGCTTCCAAAGTAGTACAACCTTAGTTCCCGAACTCCGAGGAGACTTGATCCGAATTTGACGACTTCCGAAAAACGTCACCTGTGTTCCACGGCTCTATAGGATCGTATCGATCCAGAGATCCCATAGGTTGACGATGTAACCGTCAGTGATGTCCAAAGAACCCACCACGAATTTCAATCTCTCGGATAGCCGAGAGCTCTCGACTCTCCAGTCTTAACGTTTCTTCTTCGCCAGCGTAGAGTCTTTTTTCTCCACTTCAACTCGTTCCCTCCGTTTCTTTCGCGTTTTTCGTCTCGTTGCAATTGCCCTGCCTCCGGGGGAACTCATTCTCCTCCACCCACCTCTTCCTTCCATTTCCTCCGCTTTTTCTCTACCGTACGAATTTCCCGCGCGACGTTGCTACCGTTCTCTCCATCCGCGACAACTCCACCTTCCGTTCGTCGTTTCTTCCGGTTCTGCTTACCTCGCTCTGCCAAGAAACCGAACGGGAAAAAGGGGGAGGAAGATGAAGAGTCGCCGCAGAACGTACATATAGAGCACACACACGGTGGTTGGTTGGTGTATCCAAGAATTTTTCTCTCTGCTCGATCGTTCGGGCAAAATCCCCCTCGTACCTCTTCTCGATTTGATTTGTGCTCGGCCTGGCGGAACCAGCTCTCCCACTGTCCGAGACAGTAAAATGCACAGCCCCTCGGTGGCCGATTTCTTTCTCTTCGTACGTTCTTAAAATACAATGCACATTCTCGATAAAACGGTTCCGTTCGCATTAACGATTCGAAAGCATCATTCGGGTAGAAGAACCTTTTCTCCCTTCTTTTCCCAAACGGGGAACAGCATCTTCTTCGAGTGCCGACAGTGAAGAAGGATAAACCTCGAGAGCGACTAAATTCTTCACGGCTATTCTGCCTTCGCCGAGTATTCGCGTCAACAAATTGCCTTTTGTTTATCAACCCCCACCTGCTAAATTAGCCCACAATGGTCGCGCGTCGAACAATCGCGAGTTTGGGCAACGTTGTCGCCTGCAAGTTGCGCAAGTATCCCAGAGAAGTTGAGAGGGGAAGACCCCGAGGCCCTTTGTGTGGATCTCTTCTCGCAATTAAGAAGTTATCGGCTACAAGACGTCCCTGGTCTATTGGTCCTTCGATCGATCCTCGGTTTCGTCTTAGAATTCGCCCGTTTTTTCCTCCATCCCTCAGAGTCGATTCTTCTTCCTCTCTCCGTATCTTCCTTCGTTCGCCCGATTTCCAGGACTCTCTCACGACCATCCTCGTTCCTCCTCTTTATTCCTTTGCCAAACAGCGAACGTTCGTTGGGGTATCGGTTATGAATTATTCATGATAAGCGGAGCCCGGCGTGGGGTACGAACGAAAAACCGGGTTATATTCTGGTCACCGGACGCTGTAT
>NW_017100202.1:615109-630781 GCF_001263275.1 Habropoda laboriosa | reverse complement strand
CGTTTTCCAGTGTGATTTACGCTAATTTCGGCACCGATTTACACGCTCGACCACAGCCAGGAAGCCGGTAAGTGCGCGGACGCATCCTTCCGGTCAGTGTCGCGTGTGCGCTTTTTATCGCCGCACCGCCAACAAATTTCCCATTCCATCACCCCTCCCACACTTGCTAGAGTCCTCTCTCTCTATATATATATGTATATATATCTTTCTCTCTGTGTGTCTGTGTCGAGTGTTCCAGTCAGAATTAGTTCGCCGTTACTTCATGCTAATGAACGCGAGTGCTGATTAAATTTCTATCTTTCGCCGTTGGTTAATGTTCCACCCTCTCTCCTCCTCCTCGCCAGCGAGTGCAAAAAGGAGACCAGGGGGGAGTGTACAGCGTGGGTGGAAGAAGATCGTGGGAGAGCGTGTTTTATTTACAAGCTTTTAGTGAATTCATTGCTGTGGCTGTTTGGCTTGTAGGTTTTACGAGAAACGCCTGGAAATACGTTGTATTTTTTTTTTTGTCGCTGCTGTAACGGAGGAATTGTTAAGCAGGTTTTCAGTGTTGGGTTTTTGGAGAGGATAGCGTTGTTGTTTTCCATTGGTGCTGCTGTTGTTGCTGTATTATGCATATTCAGATGGCTATTAGAATATTTTGAGACGTAAATAGGTTGGTTTCTGTGGTGGGGATTGTTCGGAAAGTTCGTGTGATTTGGGGGTGAGGATTTCAATTTAAATATTCGAATTTGACAGGGTAATTTTTAATTAAATTTAAGAATTCCAATTAAATTGGGTAATTTCGAATGAAATTTTGACTAGCTAACTTTCAATTAAATTGAAATATTCAAATTTGATCGGACACGTTGTGAATTGAGGATTTAAATTTTGACTCGAATTTGATCGAGTGATTTCAAATTAAACTGAAAGATTCAATTTTGAGTGGCTAGTTCCAAATAAAATCCAAACACTCAGATTTGATTAGCTAACTTCTAATTAAATTTGTATATTCGAATTTGATTGGATACACTTGAATGAAATGTGTCTGTACGTTCAAATTTCTTTAAATAACGTTGAATTAAATTTCGAAAATTGCAAATTCACTAGAATACGTTTCCTTCAAATCTCTACATTCGAGTCCGATTGCAAAATTCAAATCAGCCAGATTCCCTCGAAATAACAAAAACTTCTCGATAGCAAATCGCCATTGTGTCTCAACAAGCTTTATTGCACAGATTCCCCCGGTATTCGCGATTTCTATGCGATCGAAGGTACGAAAACTGCCACCGATGTACATACACCCGGCGCGTATATGTAAGAGCACACGTCGATCGTTTCTCAACGCCCGTCGTTGGTCTCCCCCATCAGCCCTCTGTTCTCTCTCTCACTCTTTCTCCCCGTTGCCACATAATTATCAGACGACGCCTCCATTGACGTCGTGGCGGTGCTATTTTCACGCGACGACCGGTAATAAATAACGCGCGTAATGGGATCGGAAAAGCGCGTTCACGGACGGCCGTGTGCCGCGATAACGAAGAGCAAAAAAAAGAAGAGCTCCGCTCGGAAGAATTCGAAATGGAGCCATATACCGATACGACGTGGACAGTCATCCATCGGATACGAACACGACCAGATACATTTAACGCGGTGGAAACCCGTTCCACCACCCATCGTTGCCTCCATTTGTCACTGTCCAAATGAGTTGCTGGCCATCGTCCTCTCCTCCTCTCCGCGTCCTTTCATCCTTCGACGCTTTCGCCGGTTGTCCGGGCCGCGAAAATCTCGCGGAATCGATCATGCGCCGGGGATTAATCGTGTGCGAGCATAGCCGAAAGCTTTTCAACATTAGGCAGCTCGAGGTGGAGTTTGTTTTTTTTTTTTCGCAGTCTCGAGGGAAGGCTTGGCTTTCGAGGGTTGGAAAAAATGAAATTTACTTTCTGTATGGGTCTGTTTTTGGGGGGACGGTGTGTGAAGTACGCTTACAGGAGATTTTTTTTTTGAAATTGGAAACGTTCGAATGGGTCTATGGAGGAGTATGGAAAGTTCGAACTGGATATTTGGAAAGCTTGTTTTTTAAATTGGTAGACGGGATATTTGTCGAACAGAGGAACCCTATTGCTTCGAATCTGCGTTTTTGTGAGGATAGGTTGTTTTTTTTTTTTTCAGAGAGAGAAGCTGAATGGGTCGTTCAATAAAGGATTTTCTGATTTAAGATTAGAGATTTTACACGGTTTTTCGGTGCAGCTCTGCGAAAAATTGAATTTTAGCGTAAGAGTACCATTTCAACTATTACGATTAAATTCCAACTATGTTCGACTGTATCTCGTACGGAATAAACAACCGTCCATCAAGTCTTGTTGCATTAGTTTGCTACAGAAATTGTGTATTTAAGCTCGTCACATTATGCGCTACAAGTTGTGGACAAGCTTGCAAACTCAACGCGAACACGGCGTCTCGACCGTAAATGCAACGAATTAGCTTTTCCTTTTAAACTCCCTCTACGGGCTTATGAATATTCCTATTAATATTAATACTAGTGTAAATTCGGTACGACGCGAAATTTCCTTCTTCTTTTTTTTTTTTAAACGAACGCACGCAGAACGAGGGTGTATGAAAACGTTAAAGCAGATTAAAACGGCACGAGATGGTTAAAACAGAGACGTATTTTTTCTCCGGTTACGTGGCAATGAAACTATATTTAATACGGTGTTACCCCGTTTACTACATATTTATGGGTCCCGGTATAAAAAAAGGTAATCCCCCCGCGGAACAACGGTTTTAAGGTAGCGTTAAAAAAGCGTCGTGACTAATTTCCAGAGTGGAGAAACATCCGGGTGAAAAGATCCGTACGCGTGATAATTATAACAGCGATACGTTCAACCTTATTCAAAAGCAAACTTTTTTTTTTCGAACTTGGATTTCGATCGAGAAACCTTCGTTCGAGAGTGTGCATCGCCCCCTGTCGCGTGTAAAAATAGACGAAGTTCGGGAATTTTACTCGCAGGTAACTGTTAAATGGAAGTTTTCAATTTTTTCATAAGCGAAGTATCAAAATTGAAAAGGCTTTGTTTCATTTCAAACGTTTTCAATCTTCGTCGACTACGGGGCTCAGTTTCGCAATAACTCCACCATTTTGTCATATTTCTACCTTTTAAAAATTCGAGAAGAATGCTGAAAGTTGCGTTCGTGTGCTCTGAAAAAAATTGAAACTGTCCGTTCGGTGGTTAACTAGGAAAAAATTCCCAAACTTTTCGCGTGTTTTGGACGCACCGGGGTGGTGCAGCCCTTTAAATCGTGACACCAGATTTCGCGTGCGCAATTCGAAGGAGCATCGGGACGATTCGCCCGAAACGATACGAAATTTCCTTTCCGAACGACGTCGTTGTGCTCCTTCGATACGGGACACTTGTGCCTCTGTATACGACCACGTCCCTTGTTCGCCGATTTTTAAAGGATCCCCGCGTTAGTCGAGCATTGTCCCCTGTTAAACGGCGCGTTCAACGATACTCCCGGCCATTTCCGTTGATTTTTAATCGAACGGAAGACAATTGGCCCGAAGTCGGAGACGTAGAAAGCTGTTTGGAGTATCGCCAAAAGCGGCTCCAGTTTGGCCGTTTTAAAATTCAATTAAAACCCGTTACCATTTCGACGAAACCCCACGGTTCTCCGTTCTGCCCTCTTCTATTGCATCGTGAAACTGTGAAAAACGCGTCAGTCCGCCGGTAACACATTTGGCGCGTTATTCGTTTCAATAAAAGGCATCTGGGTGAATTACACTGATTTCCGGCTAACCGAGATTGGATCCACGTGGTAATTAAATGCCGAATGTGAACCGGATACCACGTAAGGTGTATAACGTGGGCTGGTTTCCTTTCCCTCTGTCCGCCACGGCGGAAGTAGTATAATTAATGCACGAGGTAATACGTTTATTCCGACCGTTTTCAACGGTCTTTTCGTTAGCCCTCCGTCATTTCTACCTTCCGTTTGAATATATTAGGATAATCCTGAATTGCAGATGAACGATTCAACGCTGCGGGGTTAAACTGGCAAGCGCGGAACGGGAGGAAAGTGTTACACGAATGCGGTATACTCCGCGCTCTCTTTTTCTTTTCCCTTTTTGAATTACCATTCGGGTTAGAGTGAGCTGGAGTATGAACTGGGAATTTTATCGTCGGTTTTTATCGTTATTTTCGGGTGAAAGCGTGTGTTATGATGGAGTGACCAAATCTTCGATTAGTATTATACATGGAGGAGTTTATTTTCGTATGTGATAGTGTGACATTCGACGAATATGGAAAATTCAGTAGGCAAAAATTAATTTTTTTGATTTTAATATTAACACTTACTTTTCCCTTCTTTGAAATTTGAAATTCGAGCGACCAATGGAAGATAAATTAATCTCAACACTCGAACTAGAATCCTAACAATTCCAAAAAAAAATCTGTCGTCCCCCTCCATCGAAAAAAAACTACGTCACCCATGAAAAATTACCTAACGGAAAAATATCTCATTTCGTCGCGAAACATTTTCGAAAAACGCCCCGACAGCCCGTTTCGAGCGATAAATTCCCCCTGCTTCTCGGCGTGGTATCGACGGACAATTACGGATTCGAGCTGTGTATCACGGCTTCGTCGAATTAACGTTACAAACGGAACAGATGCTCGAAGCCGCGTGGAAAATCCAGCCTCCGCGCCGCGTCGTTTTCCACCGTGTATCCGCCACCCGTTGACACTTTTGACGTAGAAATGTATTGCAACGACCAGCTGAGTGTGGGGTAGGGTTGGTGGAGTTTGAGCGGATGGCGGCGCGGCGCGGCGGCTTTCGATTTTTCCGGAGGAAATTAAGGGAGCGAAGATAAATGGAAAACCGTTCGCAAAACGGTTTACGTCATAGTTCGGTAGTTAGGATAGAGAAAAAGAGGAGGAGTAGCAGGAGGGAGGAAGGAGGGGCGACGAGGGGAATGCAGCATCCAGCAAAGCTTATCGACGCATCTGTGTGAGGCTGTGTGCGCGAATTTGACGTCACCGGCCGCCCCTGCCGCCGCCTCTCGCGCACCCCTTTTCCCCCCGCCCGTCAGTGTGACGCCCTCTATGTGGGTTATGACGATAGCAGGGGATACGCGCTCGGTTAACCCCTTGGCTGTGTACGTATTTGGTTCAAGCTTGCGAAAACAGCCGCGTGCACTATGCGAAGGCATCCTCCCCTGGCCAACTTTGCACGCGCATAAATGCGGACACGCCGCTCCTACAGGGATAAAAGTCACACACACACACACATACGCACGCACACACTGCTCTGTGCCTTGCCTGTGTGTTATTTTCCCGCGCGTTCCGTGTTCCTGTTTTTTTTTTCATTGTTCCTTTTTTTCTCTCTTTTTGTTTCTCGTACTTTTAGTCCTCCCCTTTCCTCCCTCTGTCTCTGCGTCTGTCTGTCTACCTTTTCACTCACCGTTACCCTCCACCTCACGTGACTTTGTATTTTTTGCGCGAGAGGTCACTGATTCTCAACGAATCCGCGGTTTCACTCGCGGAAATAACGCGGACCTTTGGCGAAAACCCGTGGCTACCTGCGGAAAAGTTCCCCTAGCCGCGCACGGTGGTAAAGGCTGTGTGTTCGAGCGCGGCTGGCCCAACAAAACCGGGCCGCCGACATAACGAATTAGAGAATTTTTTCAGACCGGCGAAAGAGAGAACGCCTGGCTGAAGGGTTAGTTTTTAAAGCGTGTTAACGCGGCTCGTTAAGTTCCTCCATCCCCCCATTTCTTCTTACCTCTGCATCCCTCGGTTTTTCGTCCCCGTTTTTTCGGCGATGTTTTCCAAGGCGGGATCGTAATTAAAGAACGGATTCGAGCAATTTCAATGCAAACCAGCTCCGCGCAAGGGTGCAAGCTTTTGCGCCGTTCTTTGAACGGTCGGCAGAAGGCGAAACTTCAAATTCTCCGCGGCAACACCGCGACGCTTGTCGTTTGTAGTTTTCCCAGGAGAGAGGAGGAAAAAATTGAAAGAAAAAGCAGGTGTTTGCAAGGAAGCTGGGAAGAAATTGGACAGCGAGCTTCCAGAGAGGGAGAGGGAAGAAACCTAATCTGTCCCGGTTTTGCGTGAGTCTCGCAGTCCCGCTTGGCACAGGTGTGACGCGAAAGATGGGGGTGGGCCGTGTCGGTGGTGGTTGCTTGCGCGCGCGTAAACCTCCATTCATCCGTGTTTCTTGTTTCAGGCCGGCTTAAGGGGGCAGGTTACCTTTCGAATCTTCAAAAATTCGATTTTTTATCTTTTCCGCGTATTTTAAGCCCAACTGAAATTCCGAAAATTGACGAAATTCCAGCCAAAAATGTGAGAGCGTGCACATGCGACCGGACGCAGCACAGTGTTTCGACCAATGGAAAAAATGTCCGAAATTCAAAGTGTAAAATCTTCAAATTTTTTCATTTTAAGATGCTGATAACAAACCATAGTTTAGAATATTATCTATAATTTTGACCGGCGTTTCGATGCCGCGCGACTTTGTGCCGGGGAGGACCGTCGCGTTGTGAGTGCGCCGCCGCTTTCGAGGCAACCGCTTCCGGTATTTAGGTAAGCGACACTGAGCGTCGCCGGACGCTAAGAAAGACTGAGAAGCCCTATTAGTCGAGCCACCCTGGCGACGCTTAAATCGCTATCAGTCTTTTGCCTCCTTCTTCTCCTTTCATTCTTTCTCCTTCCCTCCCCGTCAGCTTCAACTTCTTCTCTTCCGTGGAGCTGCTATCGTTTGACTGCAAATTAACCCGAAAAAATAACATTTCGCTACGGCGCCCCGGTTCTATACGGTCGAGGGAGCGTTTTAACGGAGGGAAACGTTTCAGACGTGGTTTCCGCGCGCGCGAAACCTGGCGTGTTTGGATTGTAAATATCGGGAGAGACCGGGGTAAGCGGTGAGAAGGCGAGAAAGTGCTCTCGAAACGGATTCTCGTAGTTGTGCGCGGTTCTTCCAAGAGTTCGATATTTCCCCGATTGTTTGCTTTTGAAAAATATTTCGACGGATGTTGGTGTTTTGGGAACGTTGGATTAGTTGTTTGAAATATTTAGTTGTTCGTATTAATTTATCGAGTTCAGTATTGTAACTGTAGACTTGTGCAGAGTTTGAGAAAAATGTACGATTGAAATAATGAGAGGTTTGTAAAGCTCGCAAGCCGTCTCTTAGAATATCCGCGAGCCTTAAGATACCCGATGAAGCCAGTTGCAACGGCCGACGACGATGCCGTCGGGATTATTTCCCTAAAGGGCACGGTTTACACCCGGAAGCTTCTAATAGATTCAATTGCAAGCACCCGGCCCGTGAAAGTCTCAAGAATCTCATTTAAGTATCGGGTTGCCGCGGGGATTTTCTTAGATTTCTTGTTAGCACCGGGGTTAAACCAGCCGCTTTAATAACAAACAAGCTTTCTTAATTATTCAAATACACGTGTACACAGAAGAGAAGTCCTCGTCGACAAATTTTTCTTCATCTTCCCAGTGAAACGGCCTGTTTCACCTTCCCTATCTTCTCTCTCCTTTCGCTTTCTTTTTTTTTTCTAACGAAGAATCCACTAGGATTATCCGGCGACCCGTGTACACCGTGTGTATCATTTCTAAGAAAATCTTCACTCGTTAAGCCATTCAGCTCTGTCGCCGTGTGTCGTCCTTTTCTCTCTCTCGAAAACTACCCGTGGCATTTTTTTAACCAAGAAAAAACATCCGTACGTTTTCTTTTATAAAACTAGTCTCAAGCCAACCCCAGCCAGCCATAGTGAAAGAACAAGAGCGAGAGACTCGAAACATTTTCCACGAGAGGTAGAACTCGTCTTGTACTCGAAAGCCTCGAACGAAAGTATCCTCGAGAAAGAAATCCTCGAGCCTCCTCCTCCTACTCCTCCTCTCGAACGAATCTCTCAACGAGATCGCGCGTTCCTGCCCGATCTCAATTTCGTTTTCGCGTGAATTCGCCGTCGTTGCGTCCAGCCGCAGAACCATTTTCCTACATCATCCCCCCCTCTCTGTTGTAGTCCAGATAGAAGGACGAGGTTGTATACGTCAAACGATCCCCCAGCGCGATGTAACGAAGACGAGGACGAGGGAACGAGAACGAGGGCGAGGGTGAGGGCGAGGGTGAGACACGGCTCATTAAACGTCGACCTCCTCCCTCGGCAAACGGACCGACGGCACAAGAGCTACACGCTGGAAATTGTTGTGCAAATACGACTACATTTATCCTCCAGCCTCTTGCCAAGCGCATATATTATTCAACGAAGAATACTCCGCCCTTTCTTTCTCTTTCACCCTGTTCTCCGCCTACACACTCTCCTTCTCTTCTCTCAGGCTACGTGTTTGTCTTGGGCGTTTCAGACGACGAAACACACCGGGGGTGGTAGTGGAATCTCGGAGAGGAGACGAGAGTTTCTCAGGATGCTTACGCGTTGCCACCGCGTTGGCAACGTCCTCTCAGAGAGGGAGGATCGCTACCAGGATCTCCCGCTAGTTTCAGATGCGATCGAGTGCGTGCACGTTGTGTCGGCCGAATTCTCTGTATGTTTGTATCATACGTGTTTCGCGTGCACGCGATGAAATATGAAATTAAGATCGCGGGAAAACGGGACACGTTTGAGTTATGGTTGATGTTACCGTTCGCTTCTTTTTCTGTTCTCTCCTTTTTCGACGATGCGTCACCCCTTCTTCCTGTTCTTTCAACGCGACTCTCGGAGCTAACTCTGCTCCCCCGTGGTGGCTTTTGATAGGTTAGTCGCGTGATTCTGCCGGATAGATGGATCTTTGCTTTTTGCACGTCCTTTTAATAGTAAGCCTTAAATTCTGTGATAGTAATTTACCAAGAATTGTGTGGGCCTTAAGTTAACACGAAAGAACTCTTCGTGAACTCTTCCGAAGAACCTTTGCGAAATCTTGCGAAGAATTTTTCGGAATAATTAGAAATTTGGCAGTTTATATTACACTTTAATTTACCGATAATATAGTATCCATTCTATCTTTAATATGATTTCTCAAACTTTCGTTTTCGGAATGATTAGAAATCCGGCCTTTCGTATTACAGTAAAATTCCCCATAGCGCCGAAAATATAATACAAATTAAATTCCCCCGATATCGCGGTTTGGCTCAAATTTAATTCTCCTAAAATTCCAAATTCAGAATTATTATCTTCCTTTCTTTTTCTTTGATCGCGTACAGGAACGAACGTTTCGAATTCGCAAAGGCACTCTCGCTCTCCTTTTCACTTCACTTGGACTTCACCGGTCGCCATCGAATTCCTTCTCTTCGTCGTTGAGAAGGAAAAAGAAAAAAAGAAACAAATCAACGGAACGACACGTGACTATTATACCTGAATGAACGGACGAGCTGAGAATCGAAATCGCGCTCGGTTACAACGACATCAATGGGGGATGACAGTCGGCTCTTTATCGCCATTCACTACTCTCTTGACCGTGGCCGTGTTCACAGTGATGGACGTAAATAACGAGACCGCGCCAGTCCACGTGAATAAGAGAGATCGTAGATACGCAGGCCGAGGCAACAAAGACGTGGTTCTCGTTGTCTTTATTGCCACTCGTTGCCCTTTTTACCCGTGACGCGTTTCACGATCACGAACGCGGACGATTAACCAAGATCGAAGATACAACCGGTCGCCGACAATGACTACAACAACAAGAACGACGGTCACGACGACAACGACACGACGACCTGCCCCTTCGCCTTTCTTCCCCGCCCTCTGCTACGCCAACTTCTCATTGTCTTTATTGCGAGCCCGTGGTCGGCTTATCTGTGGGACACGCGATGTTCCCTCCAAAGTACTCTCGCAGATAAGAAGTTTTTCGTCCAAAACCACCACGGGTAACATCTTCGTCGTGTTACTGCTATAATCACCGTTATGGCGTCCACTTAAAAAACTGGCATTGTCCGTGGAGAGAGCGCGTTGCGGTGAAAGAAATTTACCAAATCCGCGCGCATCTTCCATCCGCGGTTGAACCAGTTTCGCTGGACACGTAATTGTCGTAGTTTCTCCTTAGAAAGTTTCGTTCTTTGTTCCCCCTTTCTCTTGTTCGCTCTGCCGGTTTTTATGACATTTTTCCCATTTTTTCTTCTTCGTCTTCTGTTCCGTGTGTTCTCTGTCACTTTGTATAGAATTATTTTTCTCGCTGATAACCCATCAACCTACGAAAATTAAACGTTCCCAGAGAATGCGGCTTTACTCGTTCCAATTAAGCCGCGCTAGAAAGTTTGGACGCGGTGAAATTCTTAAGAGAGAGAGGATGTCCAGGGAAGAATAAGTGGAGCGGTCATTTATGGTTCGTGTTTGTAGCAATGAATATTTTTAATGCGAAATATGGAGTTGCCGAGATGAATTGGACGGAAGGGTGGAGAAAATGAGACGATAGGGTGGAGTTGCTTTTGTGAGAAGCTGAGAGTATTGATATCTGATGTTTGCAAAAGTTTTTTCTCAAGATTTACCAAGAATTTGTAATTGAATTTTATGTAAAAAAACAAAATATCAATGTAAAGCTGACATAATTCACAGCTGAAAATAATCGATAATTCGTAAAATTAAACGCCACTTTATTTAATACTGTTTCAACACGTTTTGAACACATTTTGATACAATCAAAATGCACACAAAAGTGGACTAAATTTCCAAGGATTTACCACTAAAAATTTTGTACACTCAAATTATTTTCCAAATACTTGGAATGCAAAAGCTCTCGAATAACGAATATCACCGACAGTCAAACGTTGCAAATTTCAATACGAAACGAAACCCTCGCTAACTTATATGCCAACCTCTCGAGAAACCTAACGAATCTCGAGAAACGCTAATGCTTGCAAACTTTCCGTCGGCAGTACACAAAACCAACGAAAAGAAGAAGAAGAAGAAAAGAAAGAAAGGAGAAAAGTAAGCAGCTTAACAAGGTGAACAAAGTCACAGGCCGAATTTCAAGCCAGTGATTCCTCCAGTTTCAGTCGGAGAGAACGGTAGGAGCAACGCGAGCGAGGAGAGGGGTCATCGTTGAGTATCAGAGAGAGAGGGATGGCGGGTAAGGTTTTCTCATAAAAGTTTCTCGGCCGAGTCGGCGGGCGCCGCCGTCTCGTATTTCGCTGCAAGTAAATTCTCGTTGTCCTTATTACGATTCGTGGTCGGCTTATCCAAGGAACACGCGATGTGCCCGGGAATTTAGATAAGCATCCCTTGGCCTAGACCGTACGGACGTCGGAATCGGAACTTGTACACGACCACCAACTAGCCAACCAAACCCCCTCGAACCCCCCTTTCGACGTTTCTCAGTCGGGGTCGAGTCGTTTAAAGGCGGCTATTAGGCGCGAGGAGCGAACGAACGGCCGCCTTATTTCTCTCTCTCTCTCTGGTTCAGCTTTAAAAGTGCACAAGCTTCTACCAATCCCCCCCCTGTGGTGAAAACGTACGTGTCGTTTGACGTTGAAGAAAGCCGTTACTTGGCGTTAAACGCGGAACGTTACGTCCCGCGATTTACGTTAGGCGCGCCTCGTGCATCCTGGCCTGTCGCGCGAGCCGTCGTTATTAAAGCCATTAAAGGTCGTCCGTGTGGCTCCGTATAATTAACCAAGATCGATGATGATAACGACGACGACAACGGGGCGACGTCGACGTCTTCCCTTTCGTCAACCACGATGAAACAATCTTTTAATATTCTCTCCCTTCCACCTCTCGCTTCCTTACACACCCCCTTTTTCCTCCCTCTGCTCTTGCTTCACGGTAACGCGATGATTGACACTTGGATACCCGGTGAACAATGGACCGGTTTACTTTTCCTTCTTTGCATTCGCCGCGAAGTTTGTTTGCGCGAACGTTACTTAAGACGGGAAGAGTAATTATCGGCCGCGGGAGGAGATTCGACGATCCACAATCCTTTTTCCTCTTGATGCTCTCTCTCTCTCTCTCTCTTTCTGGCTTTACCTTCACGCTGCTTGTGCTTCAGGCTGTTGTTTGGAAAAGACGTTCACGGCGAACGAGTTCTCGGTTTAACGTTTCATGCAAATATCCCGGCACGCTTAATGAGCCTTCGGCTAGGAGAGATCCTCGAAGTTAAATATTTTCGAAATATCAGGGGTAAATTCGTTTTGCGCGGCTCGCTTCACGGTTTCATTAGTTTATCAAGGTTTCATTGTGTTCGTTGCCGAGGATGGGCTGCGGTGTTGATTGTGATTGACGTATTATTCGTTGCGGATTAATAGCGAACATTTACGTCATTCATTTTGGGCACGGGTCAAGCTGGTCCGGGATATATTTTCACTTTATAATGCTCGAATATTGTTAATGGGTTATTGATGACGTCATATTATGGAAAAGTATTATTTCATTTGCATTTACGACGTATGGATAGACGGGAAATTATTTTGGATCGGTGTGAAGTATTTTTTAATTAACCCCTCGAAAATAGTGACTTTCAAACTGCAACGAAAGCGGGTTGCATGTACACAGGGGTTCAATTTTAACTTTAATATTTAATCTTCAATTTATAAGCTTGACGATTATGAAATATAAATAGAAACGCAATTAATGCTGATCAAATCAAAATGCACACCGGTGTATGTTAAACGAAATTATTTAGGACCAGTAAGAAATTTCATCGAATTAACCCCTTGGAAATGGCAACTTCCAAATTACAACGAAAGCGAGTTGCATATCCACAGGAGCTTCGTTCGTAACTCCAATATTTTATCTTCAATTTATAAGCTCGACGCTTATCAAACACAAATATGAATATAATCGCCATGCGTGAGTTCAAATTGATATCCAAGTATTTAACTAACATCTTCGGGGAGACTTCGCATTTATCCGATCCTCTAATTACCCAATTATTCACCGACCAGCAAATACTCCCGGCTTACCACCGTTTTCCGTTTTTTGCCAAATTAAGTAAGACCAGCCCCCGTGACCCTCTCCGCCAATTAACCTTTAATTACTAAAATAAAAATTGCCAGAGCGTTAGTCGGTGTGACCGCCATAAAACAGAGAACGAGTGCACTAAATCGAAGCCAATTTCACCGGGCTGCGAAACGAACGTGAAACGAAGGCGTTGCTCGCGATGTACGAGGAACCGAGAATTCTGTGAGAGAAATCGTTCGAGTGTCGAGCAACCCCCGCGACTTGGCGCAACAACGCTTCTCGTCGCAGTGCTCGGTGCAACGAGCACGCTGCAGGGCGTTACCATTACCTAATGGACATGCTGGTCGAATGCAACGAGCCGTTATTCTTACGACTTATACTGGCCTCTTTTAGCCAGCAGGGCGTAGCTCTGTTATTAAAGTTCACCCTCGTTCACACCGCGGAGACTATAACCGGCCAGATTAGCTCGCCGCTCGTTTCTTACGTTAGAAATGTCAGTCGAGCTGGTTTTATACAACCATTTTCGTGGTTTTCGCACTGGTTCGAGAAGCAGGCTAGATGAAACGCTATAAATTTACGTTGTTTCGTTTCGTTTCGTTTCGTGCTTCGGCTACTGCGAGGTATTTTTCTTCTCTTTTCTTCGAGTTGATGTGTATCGTGGAGGATAATTGAGGGGTTCCGGATCATAAAGTTTCGAGTACCGAAGTGTAGAGTTTTCTGGAGAAACGAAAAATGGGGAAATTTGTTAATCGTCGTGCAATTTTTATTCAGAAAGAAAGAAGATTTCGAGAATTTCTTGGTTCAGAATAATTTTCGAAAGGGTAGAACATTAATTTCAAATATAGTGCAACGTCGAAATGTTAGTATTCTTAATTACTGTTTTTTTCTTTTTGGAGTGCTAGGATCGCTCTAATAATATATAATAATTTATTCAGGTGAAATGGAAGTCTACAAAACAGAAAGTATAATATTTCCATAAATCAGCAACTCTGCTAAGTAACGTCAAATGTCCAAAATATTTAAAATTTAAAAAAAGAATATATTTCTTCTAAGCGACTAAAATTTCTAACCGGTATAAAAGCATATCGATGCATTAAATATACAGATTGCAAAAACTGTCACGTTTAAAATTAAAAAGGATGTAAAAAAGTTTGCAACAAAAGTTTTCCAACTCACGTTGCACAAATCACCCTGTTTAAAATGAACAAAAAGGTCAATTTTTGCAATCTGAGTTCGCGAACTTTCCCTAGACACATTTTTCACACCACTTACAAATTTTAGCGACTTAAAAAACTTTCTCCAACGTACAGACGTTACCACGGTTATCATCGAGAGCATCTCGAAACGAAGCCGCCTATATTTTAAACAACCGAAACAAATTTTATCGAGCTAGGATCGTGAGAAGGCAGAGTCGCTCGCGGACCGATAAGTCCGTTCGATCCAGCTCGGTTGTAATTAAACCGTGATTTAATGGCGTTGGGGGGATGCGCGGCGTGGCGCAGAAGAAGCGGGATAAAGGCGGACAACTGTTATCGACGATAATGACGTATGGATCTCACAGAGAATAGAGCGTGCACGCGAAATCGCGATGATTTTGACGGGAATTGGTAAAGCGTGAGCTCGCGATCGATAAGCAATAAGCAGTAAATCGGGACTGCGCCTCTCTCCCGCAGCATGCAAATCATCCGAGGGCCTCTAATAAGTGGTTGCATACCTAGAAAGGAGAAATTGCGCGATTCCGCCCCGACACGGGAAGGGGGGATTATGCATCTCGTATATACGTGCCGCTGTAATCTTGGCAAATAACATTTTTCATTTCGGCTTCGGTTTTCGCCCGAAGAAATGCAGCTGTGGCACGCTATCATCCCTTTCTTTTTTATTTCTTGCCCCCTTTTTCCCCCGGTGATTCTCGCTGTCGATAATATCGTTTCCTACGTTTCATTTTCGTGTGATCGTTGTCTTTTTGAAAAGTGGCTTTGAAAAAAGAAAGTATGCTACATCGACACTTGTGCTTTTATGGTGACAGGTTATTGTTCGACGATGATAGGTACGAAATGTTTCATCGAATATGTATTCGTAAATCTGTGTGAATTTTTTTATTTTACCATGGTATCGGAGATTTTTCCTTCTCTTTTTCGATGATTTAATTCCGACGTTATTTCACGGGAGGTGAAATACGAGAGTTTCTAAGAGAAAATTCCGGGAAATTTTCTCGTGGAATTACGAACTTTCCGAACGTCGGCGAAGTTACATTAAGGGAACGCGGTCGTTTCGCGTGATACTTAATTAACCAATACACACGTCTCGTCGCCTAACACGAATGAATATTAATTAACGGTACGTTCCTCGGTTATTCGTGGAACGTAGACGACACCGTGCCGCCGCGCCGCTCGTCGCCTCTTGGTCCCTCCGATGCATCGATGAACAGCGGAGTGTGTTTGTTCGTCGTCGAAACCCGTCTTACAAAGTTGGAACGATTTGCGAACTGCAGTTCCACGCGAGTGGCGTACCGAGACCTTGTCATAAAGTTACGCTTTATCGTGTTCCGCGCGAACGGGGCAGGTTTCCCCTGACATGAACGCGGCTTACTTCGATCTGCCAATCACGAGTTCGGCTCCTGGAAACGCGAAGCTACCGTGTTCGTGCCAGGATGTACAAAATGAAATCGACTCGAACGATCGTTGCTCAGCCTTGCCTTCGTTTTCGTATACGTTACGGCAAGGGTAAACGAATTTCCCTTTCCTCTTTTTTCTTTTTTAAATTTCGCGTCTGCCTTGCAAAAAAAGATTCAGGAGTCTTTACTCTATTATATA
>NW_017100202.1:590510-615043 GCF_001263275.1 Habropoda laboriosa | reverse complement strand
AAAAAAAAAAAAAAGAAGAACGAACGAACGAGTTTTAGTATATTAGATGTTGCAACGATATTAAAGTTTAGCGAATGTAAATTCATGTTGAGTTACACTGGAAACATTATAGAACGGCTCCGTCCGGTGGAAACAAGTGTGAAAGGTTCGTCGTGCAGTGACACGGGAACATTTGCAATTTATTTCTGTCGTTGCCGATAGGGCAGGTCAGGTGTGGAAACGCGAGAAGAAAAGGCAAAGCGGTGTGTATCAGACCACTTTCGATAAGCATAGCCCTGCAATTGCCAGCAGCTTACCTATACGGTGGTTCTAGCACGCAACGAAGATCTGCGTTCGCGATAGTGACCACTTTAGATTCCCTTTTGCCTATTCCTTTTATGCTCACCTACCCTCGATTCGTTTTATTGTACATCGACGAGATCATTACGCTCTCTCGATTTTTCTCTTAGCTGCATTGTCAATCTGTTTTCACTTACTTTCATTTTTTCCTCTCGACGTACAGCGTGGGTCGCGTGAACGTTATTATTTCCCTCTTTTTTTTTTTTTTTTTTCATCGATTATTACGAAGTATTACGCTCGATCGTAGATTTTGATGATTTATCTAGACTAGCAACTATTACTCTCGAACCACAAGTGTTACTATGAGTGATCTTTTTTCACCAGATGTGCGGACATAGTCGTTATTCTTCGCCGCATATTAAAGTACGGCGCTTCATTCTGTCACCATGAATATTGCAATACCATAATTCTTTCCTACCACCTGTTCACTTCTGTCCTACTATTATTTCGAACGTCAAGCAAAATTCATACCAACTTTCATGCTTGTGCTCCAATTTCTACAGTTAGAACAATCCTTCAATTTTACAACCCTCGAGGTAAACAGTCTTGGATAGCAAGCAAGTATTGCTTAAATCTTCCACTTAATAGTCGCGTATTATTAAAAATTCGTTTCTTTCTAACGGGGATTTATATTGACCCTGAGAAACCTAAGCTGTTGGAAGCTTTAATTTAACTTAAATTAAAAGAAGGAACGAAGGATATTTAATCCGCTTGTTTACAATTATTAAATATAATTCATTTTAACGTAGAGGCAAATTATTGGCGATGTATATGCTATTTTATAAAAAAGTTTGAAGTTTTAAACTTCTCCGGGCTTCTCAGTCTGAATAATTAATCTTTCGAAAAATTAAAGCATCAATTTCCCAAATTTTCGATACTTAATTCCCTCGTTTACAATTATCAAATATAATTAATTTTAACGCAAAGACAGATCATTGGCGATGTATATGCTATTTTATAAAAAAATTTAAAGTTTAAAATTTCGCAGACATTTTCTACCCACCCCTGACCTTCTCAGTATTAATAATCAATCTTCTCAAAAATTAAATCGCCAGCTTTTCAAATTTCAAGTTTCCCTCTACATCCCCAATTCTCCCTCGTTCCCAAACCGGCCGAAAATCAGCTGCTTAGCCAGGATATCGGAAAGGTTACTCAAAATTCCGGCATCCGTTGGCCAATGGAACGCACGACTGGCGACGGCGTAATTACACCCGAAATCCCTCGGTTCTGTCTTTATAATCGGCAGGCTCGGTAATCCTCGTTCGATCGTTGGGCGTCGATCAAGGAGCAGAGAGGCCAGTTGAACCGGTGTGCTTGCTGGAAATCGCGCATAGGAATTGCGATCGACGCGGCTGGTAATGCACTTTCCGATAATGCTGCCGCCGACGTAATCGCGCCCCTCTGTGCTTCTCTACGTGTCCACACGGGCTAACCAACGTCGAGCGCCGTGTGCACCGGCTGTTGTACGCGATGGATGTGTCTGTTGAACGAGGAGAGACAGAGACAGAGAGAGAGAGAGAGAGGGAGAGAGGTCTGCAACGTGCAGAAGCGACCGACTGTCGGATTACTTTGATTTCACTGTTCCTAGCTGCCGTCCGTGCGAAACTCGTTCCCGGTTAGCTGACGTGGATGAGGAATTAACCGCGTTACACAAGCCTCGGACAGTCGATGAAAATGGCTTTTAGTTACGGGCCGGATTTGCCTGCTACTTCTACCGGAAACGTCGCTGGCTCGTTGCTGTTTAGAATTTTCAAGTGGCTCCGGAGACATTTTTCTCCATCCTAATTTTATGCTTGGCGAACGCTTCAGAAGCATTGATACAAGAGACGATAACGAAATGTGGCTATTTCTGAAGAGGAAATATTTTTGTCAAACAAATTGTCGTATAATGCGGTTTTTAAATTTTCCTCTTATTCGTTGGAAATGAATAATTGCTCGGTGAATGTTTAGGAAGTATTTTTACAAGGTGCGACAATAACATACGACGATTTTCAGGGGGAAAATGTTTTTGTTAAAAAAATAGTTCTATAATGCAATTTTGTAATTTTTCTAGAATAATTCTATTAATTCTACGATAATGCGCGGTTAAATAACGGAATAATTAATAATTCTCGTAACAAAAGTGTTTCAATTCAATCTCACCCGAGTATCGCACAGTAGCTCTTTGCAAAACCGTCACATTCTACCGTGCGCGTTGTAAGGAGGCAAGGTTTAATAGTAGTTTCAACTGACATTGCGTTTCACTTCCATTTTTATTTGCAAAATTTCCCGATATTTCTGTCCGGGGGCAAGTTCTCCTCCTGATAAATCGGAAGTATCGAAAAGTACAGTTCGAGGAAGATCTGTTTCCCGAATTAAAAACGTTCGTACTAACTCGAAAGCGTGACAGTATACACTTGTACGTATCTAGGATGGAAAAAGTATCGGTTGCGAATGGTAAAAATATCGCATCGTCATCGGAATTATACTTGGTCTCTTTAAAACCGTCGCAATTTGATTAATTGCAAAAATTGTTTACCCGATACCCCTCGTGTACCATGATACTTGACCTCCGACTATTAATAAACCTTAAGCAACGTTTGAACCTGACATACATTTCACTTATTCCGTTGATTGTAACAAATTGACCCCATTCGGTTTCCGGTTGAAGGTTGCCTCACGCCATTTAGATCCACCGCGCGTTAACCTTCATTTTTCTTCAAACCGTCGCCCGGACCCTCTCTTGCCACGCGAATTTCAATGGCTTAGACGACAGAGGAAGTTCATTCCCGCGTGATTGATTGGCCGAGATTAAGGAAGGGGGATATTCATATTTCGGTTGATAAACAGGCGAAACAGAAGTGCAACGTGTCTCGACACAGCGCGATCGTGGGTTACTTATACTCGTTCACGTGGTCTATGAAACGTTATCACGCAGATTTCCAAGGAATCTGTAATTCGACAGTTGCGCAGGATCATCGGTTCCCTTTTCACAGCGAGAAAATGAAAATTTCCGTAAAGTTTGTAGGAACTTTCGTTCGAATTTTATCTTTCTTGCCAATTAGCTCGGATTAACGGCAATTTTCTTCGCCGTTGCTTCGGTATATTTCAGTCAATATCGAGTTGAAACAGTCGACAATCTTTTTTTCGCTAATTAATTCCGATAAATGATATTGTATCAGGCATACAAATGATGCATTCTACGTGGAGAGACGAACGAATTACCGCTGATTCAACTATGCTCTCTGTTAAACAAGACTACGAAAATCGGGTGAAATTTCATTTGGAAATACTTGAATTCTTAATTTCGTTCCGTGAACCTCCTTTGTTAATACACTAGGTGGGTTGGAAGTTGAGAAATAGTTAAGCGAACGAGCACTCTACGAATTTTTAAATTCAATTTTCTCAACAACTAAGCTTCTTATGAAAATATTTTATCCTGCATTTTCCCTTTATTTTTACACGTACAATTACCCTGTGTCCGGTTAGACCACCTGTTCCGGCTCATCCGCGTGCAAATAAATTTTTCAATTTGCATCGCACGTTAATATATCCTTCGTTTGTAATTTAAAAAATAATCTGCGCGTACTGGATACCAATTTACAGTGTAAATCAAGGATTAGCTGTACGTATGTACGTGAGAGAGAGAGAGGAGAAAATAAACTGGTCTTTTCACAAGGAAATGTAAAATGCAAAATACACGATAATACGAAGTTTCGCGAGGTGCGTCTCAATAGTAACGTGCGAAAAGTGTCGATTCCCGGATTAATCCAGGTCGTGTTCGACACAGAGCTCCGACTAGACGTGGAATTAACAGCGTTACGCAGAACGAGCTCCAGGTCGGACGCAGATTTTCGCAAGAGAGAGAGAGAGAGAGAGAGAGAGTTGGTAATTCGATGGGTGGAAACTTTTGAATTATCTCACGCACCTGAATCTCCGTGTTTCATCGTGTGTGTACGTGCTCTCGTTATAGTTAGTCGAGAATCGTCGGAATCAACTGTGGGATTTCTAGGAGGCAGTAGTTTGTCCAAAAAGTTTCGGGATAAACTCGTTTCTCCATTATCGCTGCATGGCACACAAAGAATTATTACCAACTTGGTAAATCATGCTACTCAGGTATCATGTAGGTGATTTTGTTAAAGAATTATTTATGGAAAAATGACTGGAGGCACATTTCGATACTTGTTCGCGATTTTTTTCTATCAAAAATTTGGTGTTTAAGAACTGTGCGAGTTTTCCTGTTTTTTTTAGAGTGAAATGTTTGCTACAGGGACGTTGCGTTAAGTTAATTTAGGTGGTAAAGAAAAATTCGAGAAATGAGGCGAATGTCATTACTAGACTGCGGATTTTTATGCAAATTTATATTTTTGAGAATATAGCAAGGGAAGTAGAAATTCGGTAGAAAATAGATAGAAAATTGTTTGCTTTTTACTATAAAAAGCACTGTAACTTAGATATTTTTTCATATTACGTTCATTCAGTGCACTTTTGTTAAAACTTAAATTTCCCATAAATTCATAAAAATCCGCAGTCCAGTCGTCAGACATCAAATTTCAGATGATAAATGAGCTAAAAGTCAGCACAGACATCATGTTCCGACACACAGAAGAGAAAGAATTTTCCAAGTCTTTCAGAAAAAGGAGGTTTCAGCGTTAGGACTCGAGAACTCGCGATCTTCAGTAGTTTGTACCGTCACTGGTCAGCCGCTTTAACCACCGCAACCAACACTACCTTCTCACTTTCCCACTTTCTTCTGTTTTCCTACAGGTTCTCCGTTCTCCCCCTAAATCTCCAACAAACGATACTTGGAAGCTTGAAAAAATCGTTGGAAAAAATATAGATTACATGTTTGAAAAGCGATCAATTGCCGAATAAACGAATAATTTCTATTTTATTCGATTCCTCCTGCATATGTACATTTTGAACATTGTAGCACAGCGTCAGCCGTTGTCGCGTGTTAATTAAAGTACACCGGTGTCGGATCGAAAAGGAAAACTTCCAATGAAACGTTCACGCGCGCGTGATAGCGCGGCCGCGATAGCTGATAAGGAAAAGTAAGGTCTGCGTGCCAGTGCGTTGTCGTTTCTATTGAAGGTGCAACGGTTCGATTCCAAGCTACGCAATCTCTCGACGTCGAAATGCAACTCGGCCGATCGAAGGGAAGTGTGGGTCGAAGGACAACCGACGAAGCTTGTCCCATTGCACGCGGATTCGTGTGATTTTGGGTCAGAATTTGTGGGCTCAAGAGCTGTTTAATTGGTAGTATGATTAAGGCTAGGTAGCCTGAGCTTTCGGGAGGTTTAATTTCTAATTTTCAGTCAAATTCGGTGAACAAAATTACTTCCTGACACAGAAACAAATTATTGATTTTCATTTGAAGAAAGTCTCGTTTAATTTCCATTAAAATTCGTGTGTTTGCAATCGTTCCACAGAATTTCTTCTTTATACGGAAACAGATTATTGGCTGTCTTTACGAGTTATTTTACGGAGAAAGATAAAGTATAAATTTTCTGGAGAATTTTCGATTTTCTTTTGAGTTTTGTGGGATTGAACGAGTAAAAGATAGAACAATTCGGTGATAAGATACACACCAGGTATTGGCATATTTCCGCGTATTCCGAGTCACATTCTCTGCTGGCAATTTCTCTGCTACATTTCCGCGATATTTTTATAAACTCAAACTGAAGTGCACTTTGACGCGATGAAAAATTCAATTTGTTCGGTCTTAATTAATTAGTATGTATAAATACGTAGGCAAAGGCAACTGTGCGCAAATATTTTAAGTACTACTTTTTCATTTCCCCTTAAAAGCCCTCTGAAACGTTTAACTTTCCTCTACCTTCAAGCGCGTACTTTAATTGCAAAAAAAACAAAAAACAAATAATGCGTTCTATTAAAATTACGATCTGCTTAGTCTAATTTCGCACGCGAAAACAGAGAAGACGTCGCGCGTCGTAAAGTGTCGCCGAAAATTCCCGGTGTAATCATATCGCGATTAATCGTAGAATATTCCGGTGGAACAATGCGGTCGGTTTCGATTATATCGCGCCAATCATGGGTGAACTCGTGCGTGAATACGCGCGAGGATACTTGGACACACAGGAACCCGAAACTATACCTGTATACATATCGGAGCGTATCGTGTCGCGTACCCGACAACACGGTGTTTTAATTAACGGTTAATTCGTGAAGTTTAGTGATTGCCCGATCGTTAAACGCAGTTGATGTCTTCGGCCACATTGCTCATTATAATGAACATCAATTTCGACGGGTGTTTATTCGCGTAATTTGCAAGACACGATATCCCATCCCCCTCTCTTTCTGTATCATCCACTGGTCACCCTGGTCGGGTCGTTTTCGTGTTCGTTTATAATGAACATTGCTTTCCAGTCGGCCGAAAACAGTATACGCCCTAATTAAACGCGACATTTTCGAAGTGGATCTAGCATGCGTGTCGGCTGAAAATGAACCGCAGCCCGAATGAACCGCGGGTGCGCTGGTGACAATCGATAGATTAAATAACGAAACATTAAATTTCATTCTCGGCGTGAATTTCTACGGGTGAATTTGCGGTAGAGGATCGTGTCGGAGTCTAGGAGAGACAGATAGGACTGGCGGGTGTTCGATAAAATTCGTTATCTCGAACGTGTAAACATTGCCCCGCGATCCCTTCTCAATTTTTCATACGTTCTGGCCGCACAATAGATCAGAGAGCCTTTAAAACGGCCATAAAGATATTCTTGGATGAGGCTGCGCGAACAACTGGGTCACCGAGTCGAAAATCCATTTTGCGTCTCATAATGAGGTCTCAAAGGTCTGAGCCAAAGGCTCAGTTTATCTTTAAGGTTGCTGAGTCCTCTCCTCTCTCTCTCTCTCTTGAGAGAGAGAGAGAGAGTGAGAGAAAGAGGACTATACAGATTCTCCACAGCTCTACCATTACGTCTCTCTAATCATTCTGGAGTTCTGTGTTCTTTCAAGTCGCTGTTGTCACAACCGAACCCTTTGGATCTCTTCTGGGATCACTTGCCTCTGATGATAAAACATTTACCGCAGTTTGCAATTTTCCTTTGTATTGACTAAAATTCTGTGCTCTGCGAATCTCTGCAAATAGTTTTCCTATCTCACGAATTCGTATTCTGTATTTTAAATGTAGTATAGAAACATGTTTAACTGTCTTATCTGCTTCGACAGAAATTGCAATTGCAGAGGAATATCTCGGAGTGATAATCACCGATTTTGATAACATTTCGGGGCGTGCTGGATCTCAAGAAAATATTCGACACGTATTTTTTTTATCGACAATCGTCGATATTGAAAGGGTGAAAATCGCCTTTGAATTTGTAGGTGTATTTCACGAACTTTCGTAAGTTCAAAATTGTGTGTCTAATTGACGGAATTACTTTTGAAAGTTTCTTACTAATAAACTCCATATTACTGGTGAATTTGCGTATTCCAAATTGCTCAAATTATGAAATCTCCAACCAGCGAATCCGCACAGTTCGCAAATTATCCGTAAATTCAAAATTGCGTGTCTAATTCATAGTAGCAGCAAGTAGAATACTAATTTAAGGAACTACTTTTTAACGTCTGTTTCTAATAAACCCTATCTATATTCGTAGTACACTAAAAATTGACAGATTCCCCCGGTTCACAAATAATCCATCCACCTCAGCAACATTCATCAAATCGATCCACCCATACACACACGCATGTAAATCAACCCTTCAACGTTCGCCGTCATCATTCCGCAGTTCGCGTGTTCGCGCCGTTCCATTCCGCACGCTTCAAGGTTTCCCTCGCTCGTCCTCCGGTCGTCTGGTTGGCGGAACGTGACGCCAAAACAAACCGTTTCCCTCGTTTTTCCTCTCCTGGCGATTCACTTCGATCCTACCGCAGCCAGCGAAGGAAAAAAAGAGAGAAAAAAGAAAGAAATCAAGAGAGAGAGAGAGAGAGAGAGAGAGAGAGGGAAGGCGAAACGAAAATGCACAGGTTGCGCATTGACGTAAGACGGCGGAGAAGGGAAATTGAAGAAAATGACGTGGTCGCGTGTGTGCAGGTGCGCGTGGTCGCCAGGAGGGGTAGGGGTGGCGATATCAAAGCGTTACCCGTTATATATCGGATTAGCGCTATTTTTATTCAAGGTATGCAGCAGGCGGCGACGACGGCAGCAACGTCGCTAGGGCTCGATAAGAGCGTAGGTATAGCAGTTAATTATATCAGTGCCCCATTAGCGTGTCAGTATACCACGAGATTGCGATGGCTTTTTATACACTCTCTGCAAGGGTTTGCCGTTGCTGTACACACTCTCTCTCTCTCTCACTCTCTTTCTCTCCGTGTGTGTTGCTGCCTTTTTTCCACCTGGCTATACAGCAGAGGAGAAACGCTAGCGCCGCCGCTACCGCCTTGGTCCGCGCGCAGCCCTCTGCGTAAATACGGGCCAGTAATTACGTTGCTGCAGGGAAATTACCAGTTACCGGGTTGCCGTTGAGTTTTATCCAATTAGGGGATTGCTTCGACCACCGTCAGACCAACCCCTCTTGGTAATGCTCGGCCGAAAAGGAGGCCTCTCGTGCTTACCCCTCTGCGCTACCTTTCTTCTTCTGTCTCCAATTTATTCGACAGGATGTTCTTTAACCTCCACCAGTCTGGGGCTTCTTCGATACACACAGAGAGAAAGAGAGAGAGAGAGGGAGAGTGAAGTGGAGTGGGTGAGTTAGGTCGAAACTGCTGCGGACGCTTTTTCACCGGTGCTTAATTACCGCGGTGCGTCGAGCTTTTTGCAAAATTTCCGGCTAGATTTTGGGGGAGCTAGATGAAAGGGGCTGGTTTCGGCTCTTGGCGAAGGGAAATTTTCAGTCTGGCTGGAATTATCTGTGGTGCTCGAGACCGGTTTGAAGTGAATGAAATTTTATCAGGAACTCGAAGGATTGGGAAGGTTGTTTTTGAATGAAATGCAAGGTAACTGGAGTGGTTGGAGACGCGTGTGCTTCGTCGATAGTTGACTTTTTCTGGTGCGCAACGTGAAACGGCAGGTGGTGGGACACGTTGTTACGTCGTTAACGAGGACAGTTTAGTAATAGTTTGGTTGGAAAGAAGGTGGCGCGCTTTAGATAAGCAAGGGAAACGAGTGACCCTGACATAGACGTGATCGATTTCGCAAAGTTAACCGAGCTAGTATCGTGTCTAGTCAATGACGCTTTCCAGTTGCACCGTTCGGTTCATTATTATATTTATAGCCGCGTGTTCCAGTGATCGGCGTTTCAGGGTTGAACGTGGTTCTTCGCGTTCCAGGATATCGCGGAGGGAAGTATGGCGAGTAAAAAGAAAACGAAGGGAAAAAACAACGCTGTATCGCTCGTCTTTTTGCTTTCTGTTTTGTCTGCGAGTGTGTGTGTCTGCAAAGGAAAACGAAGGATCGATAAGGAGATCATAATTTATCGGTGACGTTATTGGCTTTCGATTAATTAACGGGTCAGCTTGAGGAATTTTTTTCTCACAGGCGTATCCATCTTTTTAGACAGAACCCATCTATTTTGTTATTCGAACGGTCGCCGAGGACCATCAGACTCGATCTTTTAAACAGTCACCGGGGACATCGGAAGAATTTATGAGACTATTACCTTTTCTTTTATATAAGGTGTATCGAGGCACGTGCGCAGAAGGGCTGAATTATACGACCATTTAACGTTCGTTCTACTTAACTTTGTTTACGAGTCGTATATGCAGTTTAGCGTTTTAATAATACTTATTATAAATTCACCGTAGAATATAGTTCTCAACGCTGGGCGATTCAACGACGACTAACGTATCACCGCTGCGCGACTGTTATAAAATAATCAACGACAGAGTGTCTAGAACAAGTTCATACAGAGAACAAACTACGAAATACGAATTTCTTTCGACATGTTTACGCCCCGAATTCACCTTCGAAATTACGATCTCCACACTGTGGGAGAGATGCTAGCGGGAGGAATTTATGGACCAAGTCTTTACGATCTTTTCTTTCACCTGCGTTGCTACCTAACTAACTTCCTCGGCGATAAATTCTTCGAGTAGACAAAAGTTATTCAATTCTTATACCTACACACTTAGACGACAATACTGTTTACGGACGTTCAAACGAGGAGTAAATTTTTTAAAAGTCGCGCGAGGGACTTTAATTTTGGCGCAACCTGTATCGTCGAACCCTTTCATGGGACAATGCGACACCTATACACGTGCAGGCCAGGTTTCGCTCAGCTGGGGTATATTTTTACACGTGGCAGAGAGAAAGGTGGCGCCAAGGAGATACGTATCGCGCGACTCGCCCTTTTGATACCGCCGAAAAGTCCGCCGGCCCTCGTTGTTCCGCCGTTTCGTCTAACTTTCAGCCGGGCCTCGCCCGTGCCTAGCCGCGCCATGGAAGCATTACCTTAATGCGACCCAGAAAGCTCTTTTATTACATCCGTACTCAGGCGCGCACATTACGCTGGCCGAATGCTCTAACACACGCGCACATACATCCAGCTGTTTCTCTGATCCTATTGCTATGCCGGATTGAAAATAAAAGAAGGAGAAGAAGAAGCATAGTTACTCTGCTGCTTCAACCGGTGAACGGCCGTTTTTGGAACTCTAATGTCTCCCGCCTTGATTAATCCCTTTCTGTTCCTGATCCTTTACTGCAGAAATAATTATTCCTTTTGAGGGATTACGGGGAAGAATGGACGGCGGTTGTAGAGAGTTCCGCGAGTTAAGCTTCTTCTGAAACCTATCGCTAGGCTGTACAGCAAACGTGTGCTTTGCGATCGATTACTTTTCACCTTGGATAATTTTAGGATTTTTGAAATTTTGGAAAATTGAGCAGTTCACCTTTCGACAGTGTACAGAGACTCGGGCAAAGCGTGAAATTTCACTCGAGAAAGTTAAAAAGGGACGAGATATTATTGTCGCAACTGGTTAAAGCGGCTGTTTTTACGGGGGACTGCGATGGAACGAAGGTAGAGGGAGGATTTTTGTGTAGGCACGTATCGGAAAGTTGCTTGTCCTCGGCACTGCAATCGTTTAGAACGAATAGCCGCTTTAGCAGCGGTGGCGAACGGACGATCAAGGACGCAGACGTTGGTCGCCGAGGGTGATGTCCTCGCCATTGATTGGCAGCCCTGGCCGCGCTCTCGTCAAGGTTCCGCCACACTCGGACATATAGCTCCGATTGCGGATTACGTTGGAAACTGATTTCGATTGCCTTCCACCTTTTTCGCGAAACCGCTTTGCCACGGCGACGCTGCCGGTCGCCTTGATTAAATTCTTCGTTAGTGGAATATGACGGTAATAAGGGAGGTATTTTTTTTTTTCCTTCCTCGGCTTCGTACAGAAAATAGTGTATTAACATTTAAACGAGCCTATGAATTATTCATACGTCGCCAACTGAACGAATTATCCTTGAGTAGATGTTTCTCCGAAGCGAATCGAAACGAGCCTGATAAAAAAGTCGGTGGAAAAACACGAAGTTGGGGGAGAAACTTTTGCAACGTCTGACAGTGATCGCGGAGGAGGAAAATTCTTCGAACGAAGTACTTGTCTATTTGGCGAATTGGTAAAAAGAAAATTTGGTATTAACGAAGAAGGCTGGTCGAGAAGTGAATTTCACTCGACTCGCCTCGCAGTACGAAGAAGTTAAAGATCGTGGAAGTTTGCTGTCGGTTTACAACGCCGCCACGGTTACGGAACAATAAGTGTGTTCGGTGAATGAAAACGCGGAGATTACAGGCAAGTCCGGGGGAAGGTCAGAAATAGATTTAGAAAGTCGGAAGAAAGTTGCCGCTGTTTCCATTCCCCCTGATCAATGTGTCCTTATTCAACTGTTTGACGTTTCCTTCGAAACGTCGTTTCATTTCCTAGCTATCGGTATCGCCGCCGTCATCGGGACAGACGTTGCAATGGACATTGTATCGAGATCTCGACCGCGAGGTGTGCTCGCGAATCGATCTGTTACAGCTTACTTTTCTCCGATAACTGCGTTAACCAGTTCTTTTTTCCTCTTACTTTCTTCCCTCGCCCTTTTCACAAACGAGAAATTCAATCTTCCAGCTGCACATACGCCGATAGAATCAAGTTACAAACAATGCTGAAAAGCATCATCCTTCGAGTACCGTCAGCTTCGTACGTAACTGCACAAGCTTCGCGTACTCGATTTCGCAAAATCATCTTCTTCCAGACGTTCATTAGTGAAGAAAAAAGAAAAACCCTCCCTTTTCATTCGATCTCTTCATACTCGCATTCCCTGTCTCCTACCCCTTGCGCGATATTCTTCACCATTATCTCTCAACCCTTTCTCATTTCCTCTCGAACCGACGACGACCCGATCGTATCCATCATCGACGTTGATCCCTACCGATTCCTGACTCGATATCAACTTAAACAACCACCCTCTCTCTCTCTCTCTCTCTGTGCTTTACCGAGTTTACCGAGCAAAGAAACGACGCGCATCCGGCGTTCCCGATAATCGACGGGCGTGTACCGAATAATGAACGTTTCATCGAGGTCACGATCTTCTGCAGAGCGACATTAGAAGCAGCGTCGGCACTTCGCATTCGCCTCCCTCTTTCTCTGTCTGCCAACCTTACCCCTAACCGGGTTTCTAATCGAGAAATAAAAGCGGAGAAAATGGTCCGTACGGAAAGAGGCGTTTCTCGATTGGATCCGGCGATCGATCGCTTGTTCGTCGACGATGCCGAACATTCCCGCGTGCGACTGCGAATTATAGGCATGGGCCGTGTGCGCGGCTCGACTGACCGAGTTTACGTTGGTGTTGGAGGTCCCATTGATTTCCTGGCCCATGTCAAGGCTGCACGCGAGAAACCCCCGTTCGCCTCCGACCACCCACAACCTCCGTCAACCCCCTTCGACCTCCTGCGACCCCCCCACTCAGCCGCACCCCACTGCCGCCACCCACCAGACCAGCAGCCCGCGACCAACGTTTCACTTCATGCCGACTCTCTCTCTCTCTTCCTTCTTCCCCTCTCTTCTTTCGACCAGCTCGACCCCGTGTCTTCCCTCTGTTCACCAGGGACGAATGCACCGCGTGCACTCGTTCTGTCTGCCGCGTTCGCCTGCCGCGAACGTACTTATCTGCACTCCGCCGACGTCGACGTCGTCGCCGTCGTCGCGACTCTGCTGCTACTGCTGGTTCTTTAGCATAGAGAGTTGCTTGGATGGTGCAGCATTTTTTTCTCGGTAGGTTGATTTTCCAGTGATCCAAGTCTCTTGCTTTGGTAAATGATGATTTTGGAGGAGAGGTTTTGTTTGGCAGGAGTACTTTGAAGGTTTTGTATTTTTGTGGTTTGCAGGAGTTTGAAATGTTTTTGCGGGAGGCGTGTGTGTTTGAGTTTTAGACCCTTTGGTATTTACTGTGGGAATTTTTATTTTCCTCTTTAGTCGATTTTGAATGTTTACAGATTTTTCTTACTGGCGAAGAATTAATTTATAAGTATGATTTAGATATTTACAGCTTTCCCTTAATGATACGGAATTTTGATAAAGGATTGTCTTCTAAATATTTGTAATTTTATGGAATTTTGTAAGTTCACTGTACGAGCAAAATGATATTTTACAGGACAAGCAAGTAATTAATAAATTTCTCTGAAATAGGATCAAAAAATGACATTCTAAATTCGTAATCGAATACTACATACTAATACCAAAAAATTTCCCTGTATTCCAAAAAGCGTTTAATTCACTCACCTTTTCTCCCTTCAACTTTAAACATATTAGACAATCGACGTCACTCACCAAAGTTAGCAACTTACGAAGTTGCACTCTTCCCTTTTTACTGCCTCCCATTCCATAAATTATTAAGCTCGCAATCAGAGTCCGCGAACTTCTCCGTTACGTAGTGTATTTTAAAGCGCGAGATACATCGCACGGTAGCAAGTTTAGGACCGAAAGCAAAAGAATTCCAATTCGAATCGAGGAAACCGTGTTCGCTGAATCCAGCGACGTAGTCAGAATGGAATGCTCGCTTCGTCCAGGAACACCTCTGGACATTTTCTCACCGTTACATTTCCCTCGAAGACGCGAAAGTAAACCGTGGTTCTCGGTCCGACTGAGTATCGCGTGGCCTCTCCTCGCCGCACGTAGGCGAAATTCCGCCGATAATTCGGCTAATTTTTCATGCGGTACGGAGCGCCTCTCCGTATTAAGGTGAAAATAATTCCGAAATTACGGACACCGAGTCACGACAACGAAGAGAGGTAACGGTCGCATATTAATCGCGACGCCGGTGCACGAATATCACGAGCCGGTAGGCTGGAAACGAAATTTCAGGTACCACTTTGGAAACTCTTCGAATCGCGTGACCATTCTCGACTCTCCACCGTCGTGCCTCGTGCTTAACCGTTAGCAAACTACACCGCCGATGCGTCTCGTTCTGTGGTTTTTATATAATTCACCATGCGGCAAAAGTACGTGGATTTCTTCGAGAGTTCTTCAAGCAACATCGCGTTTAGAAAATTAAGGTTCTTCAGGAGCGCACGACGCTGGTGTACGTGTTGCAGAGATAGCTGAGTGGCGGTATTGAGTGTCCACGGTTGTGTCGGTGTAAAGGCAAAGAAGAGAGAGCGAGGGAGAGTTCTTAAGGAAGATCAGTACACGGTGGGAGGAAGTTTTAGAGAGAATAGAGGGCGGAGCGGAAGTTTTAGAAGTGAAGAGGGAGCGCTTGAAGAGATTAGAGTGAGCGAATTTCGTTATTGCCGTGTGTAGAGATCTGTTTTACTTGTACCTACTTTGGCTTGGAATATTCGAACATTTTCGTTCTGATAACAATTCGGTACAACTTACCGAAACTGTTCTTCGGAATGTTGCTAATTGATCAATTAAACTGACAACTTAATCACCGAGGAAGTTTTGTTTCGCGAGTTCACATCGTGCAACGATACTTGTGGAACTTTGTGTAAAAAGTCGTTGCTGAATTTATCGACTGAAACTAGTCGAGATATATATATATATATATAGTTTACGAATTGAATTTTGTTAACTGTGATTTTCTACGATTATCAGAGATATCGCAAGGTACGATAGGGGGTGCAGTTGGAAACGAACGCGCGAAACCTCATTAAGGGACGCAGGAAGGATTGAATAATTAAGTAAAGCTAGGAAGACGTTACGTTCGAACGGTGATGTCGGATGGAATGATTAGCATCGATCTCGACCGATGATTTCCTGGAGATCCTAGGCGGTGTGGAATATGTAATTTGCGGCGGCAGTGGTATAGACCGACGCGTAGTCAGACCTAGGCCCGATTCGATTGAACCGCAGCGCCGGATATTGCAGTCACTGAAGAATATTTGATTTCCACGTAACTAGGGAGGTTCGTTCATTGATCCGGATGCTGAATCCTCGTGTTTTTTCCACGTCGCTTAAACCACCAACGGTTTCACCTACCTTTCTCTTCCTGTTCCAACCGTCGATCTTGATCGCTATCGTGTTTGCGTTATACAGGGTGCTTGACAAATTTTTTCCACACTCTTACGATGAATTTTGCGTGGTTGCGACAATAAGGAGAGAAATATGGATTTTGAAGGCCATCTGGAGAAGATTCTAAGAAAATTTGAACAATGATAGTGGAAAAGTGGAGATTCTTTCAAGACAAAGTATATTTATTATTTTTCTACTTCATTATTTCCTTAACCCCTTAACAATTTTTTTTTTTAATTATTCCCTAGGCGTATAGAAATAAGTTTCCCATTTATTTATAGTGCTGTATCTTAGATTTTTGCAATAGAATAGAAAGGATAGCTAAGAGTGAAAGAAAATAATTAAACAAAATTGCAGTTCTTTTAAAAATTCGATACTCTTTTTAAGCACCCTGCATAATGTTACAAATTTCTTTCGATTCGAAAATACCTATCTTCCTTCTCTAAGAGAATTACATCTACACAAGCGTCAACGTTGTTTCCAAACGTCCGGTACATTATAAACTCCTCAGGATTGGATTCTACGCAAGAAAGAAACCGGGTTAAGCACAGTATTTCGAAAGGGGGGCTTAAAATATTAGCCTCCGTCGAGAAATGCTTATCGTCGATTGTAGAATTGCTATCGGAATCAGCAGAATGTAACATTTAATAACGCGTAAGCATAATCCGCGGCCGAAGGAGGTTTTACCTCCCCGTTTCTGCTATTGTTTTAAAGCCATAATTAACAGATTCTAAATAAATGAAGTCGGCGAGAGAGAGAGAGAGAGAGTTAATAACGCGCATTGTAAATGGCGCATTCAGCATCCCGGGGGGCTTTTCAGCGACGTACACGAGTGTCGTTTGGTCGCTTCTAATTAATTCTTCAAACGGTTCTTGCACAATACGAAGGTCGACCGTGATATTTGCAAGCGTTTCCATTGTCTTCCACGCCTATCGTGTTTCTCCTCTGTTCTTCGTTTTCTTTCACGTTACGCGACGCGTTTTCTTCTTTTTTTTTCCTCCTTCCCCGAAAAAAAAAAAGAAACATTAAAGACTATAGGACCGAAGACAAACGGAAATTCCGCGCGCGCGACTCTTGCGGCCGCGTGTATCGCGGCCGGAAATCATTAAAGCCCAGAGCTCTATCCTCCGCCTCCCTCACCGCGGTGCCTCTGTGTAGTTTCATCAATCATCTCGTAAGCGCGCATTAATAATCGTTCACTATTAAATATGCATTCGTTGTTTGCCGACCGGCCATATCTTCCTCCCCTCTGCCCCTATATCCCATTAGCCGAGCCCCATTCGCGCCAACTTTCTCCTAATCGCTGCATGGCAGGAAATTCTCTTCCTTTTTCTCTTCTTTAAATTGTGCCATTCAGATTGTCGATGATTTATAGGCAGTAATGATGGTATAATACGCGAATTAGGTTACGATTTCTGTATATTTTCGTTTAAACTATGTCTGGGGGGTTGCTGGTATTTATATTACGTTAATATGGTATTGACATGTTAGATTAATTACGGTGTTTGTTCGTTGTTCTTTTGCTTAAATTGGGCATTGCGATATTATGTTCAGTAGCATTTATGCATTTCGTCGTCGTTCTCCTTTTGGATTGTCAACAAATTATACTCGATAGTATTAATCCTAGGAAGCCTAAGTTTTCGGAAGATTTAATTTAATTTAAATTAAAAAAACAAAGTAAACACGATGTGAGTAAGTCATTCTATTTTACGAAGAAAGCTAGAGTTTGAAAGTTAGAGTCTTCTTTTCTTTTAGACTGTTAACAAATTATATTCAATTGCAGCGATCCTAGGAAGCCTAAGTTTTCGGAAGATTGAATTTAATTTAAAATTTAAGAAAGTAAATACGATATGAGTAAGTTACATTTTACGAAGAAAGCTAGAGTTTGAAAGTTAGAGTTTCCCAAGCGAAGTGGATTTTTCTCTTTTTCTCTCTCTTAGTCCGTTGAAAATCATGAAAATGTTCATTTCACAAACGGAAAACACGAGGCTACGTTACAACTCGTTCTCTTCTTTCCATTCTTTCCCCTCTTCACGTTTAATAACATTAACGCGACACAAGAGGCTCTACGTTCCAATTAATTCTACTTCCTCCGTTTTCAAAATTTTCCCTTCGAGGTAATCGACGTCGGACCCACTCGACATCCTGACGCATAAAGTTACGTGTTATGGTCCGTTAATTCGTATCCAGCTGCAGAGGCACGTTGTGTACACACTTGATGGCGTTTCACCTATTTCAAACGAGACAATTTACGGCTAATCGGCCGGCCAATTAGCCGGCGCGATTTAAACGGGTTTGCAAGCGTTTTAAATGTTTTAAAAGCGACAGCCGTTACATGACGTGTCCCCGTGTTATCCCACGTGAATTATCAAATTCGCGCGGATTTCCCGCGCGTTCCAATATCACAATCGAATCGCCCCCATTAGTGTCATTGATAATTAACGACGGCCTCTCTGATTTCACACTTGCCTCTACTTGTCCGCTCGTGTAAACCTTTCGAATTACGTTTCGCGGTACAAATTCCCGACAAATTCTTCATTCACCCGTCTCCTCCCCAATTTTCACGGTGGCTGTGTTCCTTTTTCTCCCCTGTTTTCGAAACTCGCGTATCCACCGGGGGAGAGAGAACATCTCCCGAATCCCGACACAGAATATCCGCAAGGAAACGATTTCACCGTGGCGGTGTGCGCGTTTCGAGAGCTTTAGAAGCATAACTGGATACTTCTGCTCATCCATGCTCGAGTAAAGGCGCTTTGCCCCGCTCCTAGACGGTTTCTTTCTGAGCGTCGACCGGTAAATTCGCTCCTTACAAGTCCGACGTTGTTGCGTGTAATTGTTTGTACCCGCGGCCGCGAATAATTATTTGTACTTCTAATTACGCTGCGCCCTGGTCTGCAGCGAGGCGTGCTCCGACATATGCAAACAGCGCGGCTCCACAGAGAGAGAAAGAGAGTTGAGTTTTTCTAACAATATGTTAATTGTCGATATTTGAGGAAGAAAGGAAAGTTGCATGATTCGAGGAAATTTACAGCATCGTGAACAGCTGCTTTGAACTTTCGCGAAGGTAAAATGTAAATTAACGTGTATTTAGTCGGATTTCAAAGAGATGATAATTTAAAGAGAAGGAATGTTAATATTATCTTTCGCGTATAATACGAACGTAACGAGAGGCAACAGAGATTCTGAAAATATCCTGCTTAATCATCGGTCGTTCCTAAAGAAGCCGAGAAAGAATGGAAGGCAGTTTAAGAGAACAAAAGGGGGTATGTTTGCGTTCGTCATTGGCCTCGAAGGAAAGCAAGGTGTAAATTAGCGTCGGAGGAATTGATGAAATATTAATTAAAAATTCTGACAATACTTGTACAACATTTTCGATTTCTAAAGAAACGGCGCAGATAGAGGAGAGATCGTGTACAGTTAGGAATAAGACGTAACGAAATTCGTATTAAATATTCCGACACAACTCTGCTAATTATCTCAATTCTCCGGACAACAAATACACGAGAAAGGTGGAGGCAGTTCAAAGCGACGAGAAGAAGAAAAAAAGCGTCGTTTCTATCACCGGGGAGTATCATCGACGAATGGCTTAACCGGTTTATAAGCGGGGCGGCCATTGAGCGCAGGAAGTATCGCAGAATTACAAAGTCTATGCTCGCGAGGCTACGTAGACCGACTGTGGAACGTGCGCCGCGAAATTGGGATTTCTTTTCAGGAGTTATGCTCTTCAACCGTCATTCATTGTGTCTGCCGAAAAAAAAAGGAAGAAAGAAAGAAAGAGAAAAAAAGGGGAGAAAGAAGGAAAGAGGAGAGAGACAGAGAAAAGGAGGAAAAAACGCGAGGCAGCTGTGTAACTGTATAGAAGAGCGAGCACAGGGAGAGAGAGAGAGAGAGAGAGAGAGAGAGGGGTGGGTGCAGAGGGAGAGAAAAAGGAGAATCAGTTTCGTCGGATCGTCGTCGTCGTCGTCGCAAAGTGCGCGCGTTTTACGCTTCCGCGAAAAGTGGGTCAGACCGAGCCGAATGACTTGGCACGTTTTCTCTCGTTTCCGTGGTAGACGATTCTCTCTCCGCTTTTCACGGCAAAAACACGACGATTCGCGACCGCACGAGTATCCGCGGCGTTTTCAATTCCTGTTAGTCCTTCGCCACGCGCCCTTCCGCCCACGAGAGGGGAGACGCTTTCACGGACCCGTCCACACGGGGAAAGATGACGCGCCGCGGTTAACGACATCGTCATTATCCGTCGCGAGCGGTACTCCAAGATCAGAGACCTTCTGATCTTCTTCGACACTTTACGCTTCTGGACCCTTGCTTTGTCGCAATCGTTTCAACGCTGTGCCTCCTACGAACGTCACTCCCACTTCTTCTTTTCTCATCTTTTCCCCCTTTCCTTCTCTTCTTCTTCGTCTTCTTCCTCTCAGAGGAATCTTCCGCCTGTTACCGAGCGTTGACTTAGATTTACCCGCTCGTCGTTTATAAATTCTTCAGACCAGCCACGACAAACATTAAACGATCGATAGGTTTGAACAGGAGAGAATCTTCGTCTCGCGGAGCCCGATGATGCAGATCTCGCTTTGACGTGAAAATAGCAGAAGAAAGAGAGAGAGAGAGAGAGGACACGTTGAAAACGTCGACCTCGAACGTCACGAAAGATAGAGAAAGAGAGAGAGAGAGGTGCGTCCGCTTAGCCCGAAGCCCTGTGTCGCTCGAAGGAACGTTGTTTCGTATTCCTTGTGTACGCGAAACCCATTTCAGACCCGTTTCAATCACGAAATCGGGGACGTACCGGCCTATGAAACGCGAAGAACTTGCCCCGGCTGTCCGCCCTTACACGACCGGGGCATACTCATGAAGCTCGACCTCGCTTCGTCTAGGAAAGAGAAGAAGAAACGTCAATGAAGGTGGTGGCTAGAGTACGATTCCGGGTCGAGCTTGGTCCGGGTGACCGAAAAAAGGGGAACGTGAGATACGGGAGTGTTGGTGAAAGGCGGAGAACGAGAAAGAGTGAAAGAGACACAAAGAGGTGAGCGAGAAATCGAGGGAGAGACCGGGGGGTTGAAGAAGCAAGAGAGTGATGGGCGTGGAAGACGACAGAGAAGTCCGAAAAGGGCCGTTCCTCTCGATAAGAAAAAGAGGGCTGATGTGTGTCGGTGGTCCGGTTTGGTGGAGGGGAAGCAGGGGGAAGAGGTGGATGGTGGTAACGACAGCGGTGCGAGAGGGTGGCAGCGTAGGAGGATTTGGAGCTCTGCCACGTCGGGAGCACCCTCTTGCTCGAGAGCTCTACTGCGATCACCGATACCACACTACAGAACGTCCGCGGTTGGTACTCGTAGGGGTTTGGAGGAGGCTACAGAGAGGCACGGCCCTCGAGGAGAAAACAGGTGGAACGACCCGAGCTGTGATTCGACTATACCTAACTACCCTCTTCCGGGATTAGATCAGAGTCCCGGCCGAAATTGTTGTGCCTGTTTCTCCCTTCCGTCCGTTCATTTCAAACATCCGAACGTTAATATCGTTGCCGATTGAGCGAGGATTTTGGTGATGCGATTTTCTCTAAACAGACGCGATGCACGGGTTGTATGTGCGCACTGGGAACGGCAATCGGATTGTAATGTAATTGGATGAGCAGCGATTTGTTGGGTTAAGGGTTGCCTTTTCATCCGAGGCTTTGGTTACGATGGTTCATCGCGAAGGATTGTCCGGTTTTATCAGGTTCGCCACTTTTTGTCGTCGTAATGTTTCCGGGATCAGGTGGCTTTGCGTTTGATCGAACCGAAACTATCAACCGGGACGGTAGTATATACGAATGGAAATTTCGATGCTGTTACCGATCGTTCGTTAATTCAAAATTGCGCCAAGTGTCGAGAAGAGCTGTTGCAATTCTACATTAGCTTCAATGATTATAAAGCGTTCAGTTACTCTCGTATTATCGTTATGTACGATAATAATTCCACGTTCAACCGAGCGTTACCTGTTCAACCATTTTCCCTTTGTTAATACGCGTGACAATTATTCGAACGATCGAATAAAATCCACCTCCCCCCGTTAAACAAGGATCTCTTCACGGTAGGCGGGTAGAAAAATTCATTCAACTTTTGTTTTTTTTCTTCTTCATTTCTCGCCGCTGAACAAAGACATCGACGGTTTTAATTAATCACATCAGAGATCCCGACGAATCGTAACCCACATCCCATTCACAGCAACAATTTACGAACAATAGCCTTCGCCGGAGGAATTCACAAAAAGCGACCTCTGGTAAAGAAAGAAGAGTGTTCGCTCCGCCCTCGATGACGTGCCGCGTTTTCAAGAAAATCTCTGTTATTGTAATCGATTAAGCTGTCACGGAAGAGACGGCTGATAAGTAAACGTGTTAAACATTGTCGGAAAATAGCGCTCGATATCAGCCGCTCGGGTTGCAGAAACGTTCCACGGATTACATGTACATATACGAGGCGACTGGATCGCGCGTTAATGCGAGAAGGGATGAGCCGGTACAACTAATTTCAGCTTCGCTATTGTTCTCACGGTGCCGCTGTCACTCTCGAGACACTGCCTGTGTACCGGCTAAGCCTCCCTGCGTCGCACACACACACGCGATCGTATTTATTAACCAAATGTATATTCCATTCGGTTATTAAACGTTATAAAGCCGACGGCCGCGGTTTCGTTCTCGAAATCCTTGATCGTGTGTACTCGTTACAAATCCCTTTGTTGTTCCGCCTGTTAGAGTGATTGTTTCGCTGAAAATTTTGGTATTCCTGATGCACGGGTACAATGAACGTTTCATTATAATTTCTAGGTATTATTTCTGTTCATACGTGTAGCTTCGAGCGTATGCAAAATTTCTGGTCTATACGAGTCACCGGACATTAAGGTTTCGAATAAAATTTTCTCTTCGGCGCGATCTAGAGAGCTGGTAAACGGTAGTCTTTATTTAGAAACTACAACGTTAATGTATCTTTATTCTAAATCTACGGGATATCCTGAAATAGTACTGGAAGTAAAAGTAAGCCGATTTAAAGGGCAGTTTCGTCGAGAGAGAGAGAGAGTTATGAAACGAGTGTTTCGCGAGGAAAGAAAAGGGTAATTTCGATGTGAAAAGTTAACAGGGACCAATTAGCGAGAGGGTTACTACGATCGACGGGGGCGATTGTTGGGTGACAAATGAATTTTTTAAACGTAACAGGGAGAGCGCGCGCGGCACGGCGCGGAGCGGCGCGCGTCCATTAAAGCGCGAGACGACGCCTTCTCGTCGTCTTGAAGTCACGAGGGGTGGCGTCATTGTGATCATTGAAAGAGCGTGTGCGGCTGCCGGTGTGTGCCCGTACGTCTGGGCATGCAACGTAGCCTGCATGTTTCCGCTCATTTACATGCAATCACGAACGTGCATCCAGACAGCCGAGCCGGAGGAAGGCTGTATAACGTCGCAGCTGCTGTATTGTCGGCCGTGTGCCGTGTCAAAGATAGATGTCTCGTGCATGTACACACACTCACGTACAGAGGGTTGCACGTGGACTTGAAAATGGTATTTAGAATCGTGACGGTCGAAAACGAGCATAATAAACCGATTGAACGCGACGAGATTCCCGTTTTTCTCGCCTTCTCGGTATCCTATCGCCCATTAGAGAGGCATTTATCGACCAATTTCGTGTGCTCCGATAGGTCTGCATGCACGGCTACGCCACAGGCGAAACACGTAATCGAGATATAGGATTATGGATCATTAATTAAATCCTTGCGCCTAGCTCGCGCCGTAGAATCAGCTGCGAGTCTATCGATTGCCAGCGTGGTATTCTAGGCACATTAGGCTTCGTCGATTAACTTCGACTCGGCGTTCGTTCCTCGAGGTCAGGAGAACAGAGGGAGAGCGCGAGAGAGAGAGAGAGAGAATCTCGTTGGCAGAGAGTTGTGCGGGGCTAGTGAGTTCCCGAGTTCGCCTAATGTGCGCGCGTGACTGTCTCTCTCCGCTCGAACATCGACGAAAAGGGGGGTGGGTGCATCAACTTGGCCGATTCGAACGGAAAGGGCGGAAAGTTCAAAGAGACCTTCATCGCACACACGCGGTAAGTCCGCGAACGAAGTTTCAGCGGCTATCGATTCGGAGGCTTCATACTACTACCCCGCGAATCGCGCGTCTCCACTCTCAGAGGCCGGACTTTTCAATTACGCGCGGACGCGACGCGTTCGCACAGAGGGGTTGCTTCACGTTTTTTTTTTTTTTTCGAACGGGTGAAACGCGTCGCTGTCAGAAACAGGATTACCATGACGCGAAGATAAAAACCGATTGAACGTGGTCAAACTTGCTGTATATGCGATCGAAAAATTCCACGTAACCCTGTGTTACTTACTACTAACGACTACGAGGAGATACAGTAGACGTATGAATAAAAAAAAAAGAGAAAAACGACACAGAAGATGAGTGTGTACTTACGCGGCTTGCGCGAACGGAGCACTGTGCGTGGCGGGCAGCAACGCGATCGTGGCCGCGAGGAGGGCGAAGCTCCAGGAGGCGGCGTGCAGGGACATCATGTTATCCGTGGAACGTGTCGGGTTGTCCATGTTCGTGGAGATGCAACGGCTTGTCGCCGTTCACGATTCGGCGACGAGGACAACGGCAAGGACGTCGACGAGGACGTCAGCGGGTGTCCTGAGGCGTTGTTACCTGGCGCGTTGACCCGGCACCTCTCTGCGTGCCGTCCGCGTCTCACCCTCCCCCCTTCTGCCTCCTCCTCCACCACGTCCTCCTCCTCCTCCTCCTCCTCCCTCCC
>NW_017100202.1:572777-590478 GCF_001263275.1 Habropoda laboriosa | reverse complement strand
TCTCCGTCCGCTGTTCGCTCTCTCCGCTTCCTCGTACTCTTTTCCTCTCTCTGGTTCACGGTTCTTCAGCCTGCTGGTCTGCCTAGAGTAGAGAGTCAGCCTGCTACTTGAATTTTTCACCCCCGGATGTCTTGGCTTCACTGACACACTCGCGGTTCGACGTTTCCTCGGAAGGAAAGCACTGTGTATCGCTGCTCGAAATCGAATCACCTCACACGACCGAGCCCTCGAGAGACCGGTCCTCCTCGAGCCCTCGCGCGTCGGAGAGAGGCTAGCCTCTCCGCTTTTGTCACACCGCGACAACGAGATCACAACGAGATCTCCTGATGCTTCTTCCTTTCTCCTCCTACTATTCCTCCTCCACCTCCTCCTACTACTCCTTCTCTTACTCTTCCTTTCCGATATACGTACTTTGTAATAATCTGTCTCTCGTTCTTCTTTTAGCTCGAAGCTTCACACAGAGTACAGGGGGTAGCGATTATCTAGTTTCTCTCGTGTCACCAGCGTTCGTTTATTATCTTCCTGGCTCACTGCTTTAATGTACAATACACAATCTCTCTCTCTCTCTCTCTCCAGTCGATCCTCAACGAAATATTATTCGCACGTTCACTGGGCTGATCAGAGATTCGTGACAGGTTCACAAAGCACACAAGAGCCGAAGCGCGAGCTTCTTCGATGCACTGCTTTCTCGAGTGTTCTTCTCTCCTTCTCTCTCCTGGTGTTTCTCTTCTCCGTCGTTGCGTGTGTGTCTGTTTCGCCGAGGCGAGCCCCGTTGTTCCCCCCTCTGTATCGCGTTTCACACCTGGGATAGTGATCGGGATCAGGATCGTTTCCAGGGGACGAGCACAAGGGAACACGTCGAAGGGGAATGTTGATTGTAACGAGTAAAAGTGTGTCGGCGGAGGAGGGAGACAAGCGGCGAGATCTTCTTTCTCGAAGAGGAGAAAACCTCTCGTGTAACCCGTTTCGTTCGTCCTAGAAGCACGGAGCCGCCTGGCCTGAGAAGATGTCCTGCCGCAGGCTCCGCTTCCTAGGGATCCTTCCTTCGACGATGGACATTCTTCTCTCTTCTCCACTCGCCTCGCTCTCTCGTACGCTCTCGCACTCTCGCTCGCTCGCTCGCTCGCTCTCGCACTCTCTCTCGCTCTTCTCACGGGGACACTCGGTCAGCACCCGCGCTACACCGCTACGCGCTCGGGAGTGGCGGCTCTCGCGTCTAGCCCGGCCGTATCAGCGCGCAAGCGCTCTGCCTTCCTCTCTTCCTGCCTGCTTCCCTGCCTATCTGCCTACCTGCCTCCCTGCTTGCTCGCCTGCTTGCCTGCCTGCCTGGCTGCCTGCCTCTTTCGCCCCTGATTAGCCCTCCCGTACCTGGCTGCTTCGAAACCACCAAGGATGCTTTCCACCTCCGTCGACTACTTTTCTGACTGCCTATTTCGCTGTAAGCTCCTTTCCCGCGATATCGCGTTTTGCTCTCGTTGGAATTTCCCCGTGGTTTCTTTGATTCGCTGTTTCAAGGCTTCGTAATGGACGACAACGAGAATGGTTTTAGTCTCTTTTCTTTTCCTCCTCCTCCCTTCCGCCGCCGTCACCCTTCTCTTCTCCTTCTCTTTTGTTTCTCCCTTTTTTTTTTTTTTCGTTACTTGCCGCGTTCTTCTCCGGCCACCAGCCACGAATCGCGGATGTTTAGCCCGCGGTCCGGAGGTGTCCGCTCGTTTTCATTTTGTACCACTGATCCGATTTTCCACCGCCCCGTTTCTCCTCCGCGAACCTTCCTCCGACGTATTTTTAACTATGCTCCATTTCGATTATTTATCCCGCCTAGGGAGCAGCCCTCCGCCCGCTTTGATTTTCCTCATGCAGTTGCGCGGTTTTTTGTAATAATCGATGGGTGTGTGCTTAATTTGCGACACTGAGAATTGTACCTTTCTCGTTTTTTTTTCCTTTTCTTTTTTTTTGTTTCGTACGGGCTGCTACCGTGATCTGTGAATTATACGACCTTCTTTTCGTGCCTGATTAGACCCTTTGAAAATACGCGCTGATTATTCTTTCGATTTTTTGCGTTAGCTTTCCTGGTCTATTTTCGAATTGAGGTAGAATTTTTTAGGGACTTGACATTCGTTTTCCTTTTTTTACCCCCGCGATTATTCTCGCAGCGATCTTCATCGAGCTGGATAGGTTTTCTAAACGAAGTAAACAAGTGTAAATTGGGGTTGTTATCTCCTCTCGATTTTGCTTTTTAAATAAACGCTGACTGAAATTTGATCGCAAATTTTTGTCGAATTGAAAAAACCCAATTACAAGTGGAGCAATTTCGTGCGACACAAGTTAATTAAAAGTAGAAAATGACACCTGACCCCGAAACTTTGGTACGATCTACGAATTAACTCGTCGCTCAAACAACCGACATTCAAAACGCGTTAACTTATCTACCAAAAAATTTCTCGTTGAACGTAAAATTGCTTACATTTACACTCGTAGGAACGCGAAGATAGAGTTATCATACATTTGAACAACTCCGAACTCGAATTTCCAAACGAGAAAATTGACAATTTAAAGACAATGCAAAACGATGCCGCGGAAATTCTTTCTCCATTCTCCACGTACAATCACCGCATTTCCCTAAAATTTATATCCATTGTTTACCGTCATCGGTATACTGCCGTGTACCGTCTAATAAAAGAAGCTCTCCCGACGTTCAAGCTTGAACTTTGCATTTCAAGCACCGGCGGCTGCTGGAGCGTGGCTGGCTGAGGTTCATTCAGCGTGTGTATCGGGCAAGCAGCGTCGGTTTACGTCACAAAGACGAAATATGACGGCGACAAAAGGGGGAAAAGGACGTGTGTGTCCGCGCGCGCACCCACGTAAGAAAATCCGCTTCTCTGCGTGTGTCCGTTGAAGCAGAGTAATTGGAATCGTTGCGGATGCCCTCACTTCTTTTCGACCGCGTGATCCTGAATCGGAAAGCCCTCTCCCTCTCTCTCCCTGCTCTGCTTGCGGTATAAACATTCGATACGCAGTGGAAAACTGCGCGTCTGCGCGTGCTACACCTGCGTATCCCGAAACGCAAACCGACAGGTATCCCCGGTTCGAAAACCTTTCGATTCAATTGCTCGTGAACGCCTATCTTTGTGGATGCTCGATTCGACGAAACCTCTTTTTTTTTCCACGTTCGTTCTGCCTCCTTTTTTTTCTCGCTTCTTTCTCTCTCCTCCCTCGCTGTTTTTCCACCTTTTTTCTGCCGTCGATTTCGTATCCCGGATATACAACGCGTGCGTTCTTTGTGGGATCTCTTTGTCGATGCCCGTAACCTTGCCTCGATTATCGACCCGTCGAGTTGGTAATTTTTTTCTCCTTTTCGTTGTTGTTGTTCGAAACCAGATGACAAGAAGGGGTGGGATCGATCGATTTTTCGAGGAAGGATTTTTTGAGAATGTCCTTTTTGACTTTTGCTCTTCTCTCTTCTTCGTTGGTTCTCTTTTGGTTCTTTCGTTGCCGCGCGTATGTAAAAGAACGGTAAGGATAAAACGAGCAGTATATGGGGAAGTTTTATTGGCCTCTTTTTACCGCAGAGAGTGTGCCACTGCTGAGAACGGGGATGCGACACATGATGCTCCTGCCTCAAGATCTGGGGTGTATAGCTCGGTGTTTGGATTCACCGCGAACGTGTGGCTTGTAACGCAGTCGGAATTTTAGGGTGGCATTGGTTTTCGATGCTGCGCGCGGTTTATATACAGTTCGTAAAATGCAGAAATAAGGGCGTGGAAACGTGCCGTGAGAATGCACGTGACTTTTTAACCTTAAGGAGCTGCGATCGATTCTTTTTTCACTCCCCGCTGCGACGTTAACTCATCGCGTGTATTATTATTGTTATTATTTTTATTTTCTGCCTTCCGACTCTTTTGTAACTCTTGCGTCACGATTTACTTCGTTTTTCTTCTTTCAGCGAGCGTGTATTCGTTCTGCATATTTATATTTCACCGTAGCTGTGTTCTTTGTTGCGTTTAGTTATAAAGGAAGGTGAGGTACTTGGGTTCGTACGAGATGCATCGTAGAGAAGCGAAAACAATTTTATTTCGCGTAGAGGAAACATTAGAAGTGTACCGTTATCGAACGAAGATGAAACTGTGAACAGCTTGTGAATATTGTTAGAGGTTGAGAAGTTAAGCGACGTCAGCTTTAATAAGTATAAAAAGTTTGACAAAATAGTTATTTTCGAGATTGCATATCTTGAAAGTCTACCGTGCTCTGCATAATGCATGATTGCATCCATCAAAATTCTACTTTATTTTCCATTACATCGTGTCACGGAACGCGAGATAGCATCAAATAAATCGTCTACTTCTAATATTACAGTAAACCAACCACCACCAACGTAACCACCACACCGCTGATCAAGCACACGTGTACAAGGTGTTTCGAAATTATAGTTCGACCTGGCCGAGGGTAGTGGAGAACAACGTAATGAACGTTTTTCGTCGGACAAACTTATGCCAAAACTGGCTTAGTTTTTCAGTTACAGAGCTTCGAACGTACGGAACTTAGGCCCCTGATTTCGAGCAACCCTTCACTTACCGAAGTTTCGTTCTTCTTTACCAATCCCATTACTTTTGTTCCAAGAATTCCTCGTTCTCTCAAATTTCATCGTGTAAAAGTGAACAGTTGGTTAAGAAAAAAGTACATCTGACCTTCGTCAATGGAGAAACTCTCGCCGTGAATATTATCGAGTCTCGACGAAGCCGTGCAACTTTCGTGCTTAAACAACGTTACCTCTTATTACTTCAAATACCGGAGAAATTTCAAGTGGACAGAGTTGCTGGAATATCCTGTACATATATGTATATACCAAAGTCGATCGACACGAGAGCGTTCCGTGCTTTGGGTGGACACTTTTGCCTTGTTCGGCATTGATTACAAAGGAGGATCGAGCAATAACGACACGGTGGACGTACAAACAAGAATTTCGGTTCCGATTTTAGCCGGAAGGGGCTGGTATCGGTAGTGTCCGCGAATTAACCGAGCGCAAGGTTTCGCCCGGTGCATTCGCACGGCTGAATGTGCAGGAAGTGAGCCGCGAATGAGAGAGAGAGAGAGAGGGAGAGAGAGGAGGACGAACGTGAAGCAGGACAGAGACAGCAGTGAACAGAGTCGATATTACGGCTCTCGAACTATTGCTCGCGCAAAAGTTCGTTCGACGGTTTAACGGTGGCATTTCGCGGTAACTCGAGAACCCATTGTCGAATCTTCGTTGCATATCGACGGGATCGATCCCTGCCGTGATCCTCGAAACTGGAATGCCTCTTCGAGGGCTCTCTCCCCCTCTCTCCCTCTCTGTTTCCGTCTGTCTGCCGCTTCTCTCCGTTACTTTCGCATGTTTAATGAATTCGGTCAGTAAAACTTCCACAAACGGTTCAATTCTCCTCTGGAGAACCACTATTGTTACTACTATTCGTATATATACATGCTATACACACATAGTTACCCGGTGAATTTGGCGATATTCTATCGTTACGCGTATATACACTCTCCTGTTCCTAAGTATTAGAACATTTACCGAAAGGAAACTTACAAAATTACTAAAAAAAAAAAAAATGATTTACTCTGGAATCTTTTTTAAACTTTCAAGAAAAAATTTCAGATTAAATCGTACAATATTTTACGTACGAATATAACAGGTGTTTCGATACTTACGAAAGGCAGTGTGCATACGTTTCACCGCTTTACAAAATGTTGCGTTTGACACTCGCCTAATCGAATTTTCCGTTCGAGCGACTCGCGACAGGGGAACGTAGCGGAGTCATAAACGAAACCGATTTGGGAATGTTTTCGCGAAAGGGATGGGTCAAGTGGTTGATCGTGGAGGCTCTAGCCGTACAGCGGTAGGCGGCGAGAGAGAGAGAGAATAGGGGGTTGTGTGTTTCGAAGTATCCTTGCGTGGGCTCGAGCGATCGTTGACCTTCTACGGTACCGTATCGGCGAGTTATTACGAGTCGGCGCGCGTGTTTTATTTCGCATGCTTGCACTTCGCGGGCCTTAAAAAGCCTTCGATCGCGACCCGGTCACCGTTCTTCAACACACGGGCTATTTCTTCTTTTCTCTCTCTCTCTTTCTCTCTCTCTCTTTCCGTTCCGTTTCTCCCCCGTTTGGTCACACAGGCAAGTTGAACGGCGTCGTCGCCGGCGACTCCTCGTCGAGCCCCACTCGGTCAGCGACGCAATTATGATATTTTCTAAGAAGCGGTCGGTCTAATTTCAACCCCCGTTGGAAGTTTTTTCCTCCCCCGGTCGCGCCGTTGTCGTCTCGCTGCTACCGTTTCCCGTCCGCTCAAGTCTACTTTAATTTCTTTCATCGCTTTGTTTCTCTTTCATAAACGCGGATTATAGCAGGGGAGGGAAACGCCTTTTGTCTCTCGTCGCGTTCACTTCTGGGTACATATTTACACGTGGCGGGTCGGCTTCGAATATAATTGCGATCGTCGAGAAGCAGAGAGAAAGAGAGAGAGAGAAAGTTACGACCGGGGTGGTTTGTGGGTGGATAGAAAGGGTGCAATGGAAGGTGAGAGAGAGAGGGGGGAAGGAGCAGGAGTAGAAAGAAGAGGGAAAAGAAAAGGTGCTTGCGGAAACGGCAGTCGAATTTCCGGGGATGAAAATAATCCTCGAGTGTCCCGGCGGGGTCTACGGTAAATTTCTCGATTCATCGAATTCGTACGACTCGGTTTTCAGCCGCGCGTTCGTCCGATCGGATCTCCTCCTTTCGTGGCAGCTTCGTTTCCGGGCGTACCCTTTAAAACTCACCGGTCGAGAGAAGGACGAGGGAATGAGAGAAAAAAGGGGACGGAAAACCGACGGAGGAGAAGGAAAGAAGAGGAGAGATTTCGTTCGAACGTTGGTTAAGATTCTTCCTCTGTTTGATCTCGTGAAAACAGCACGGCGGATGGATGGGAGAGGAAGGGATAGGTAGAAAAGAGAGTAACGTGTAGCGAGAGGGAGGATCGTACACTCTCAGAGGAGAATCCCGTCCACCGTCTGTCGACGAACGATAGAAAAATATTTGAGGACGGCGTCGAGAGGACGCGGCTCGATAAATTTCTTTATTCCAGCAGTTTGGAAAATTGGATTTTATTCGAAATAAAGATCCGCTCCGGTGCTTATCGGGGCCGGACGGATAGAAACGGTATCGAAATGTAAAGCTCCAGAGACATCCGATCGATCACCTCCTCCTCCTCTCTCTCTCTCTCTCTCTCACTCTCTATCCCTTGCCACCCCATCTCACCAGCGGGCGCGCTTACATTCTCGTTCGGACACGTTTGACAGGGAGCGTCGGCTCCTGTCTACCGAACCGCCACATCCAACACGTTATTTCCTTCTTAACGCGTCCAGTGGGGACGCCAGCTAATTAAAAGGGAGAACAGTCAGCCGCTGTTCGCGTTAATAACCGCGCGAGTCCGGTGGTCGCGCGCGCATTACGCCAGTTCCATTTTAAATTGAATTGTCGATCCGTATTTTTCGTGTTTTTTTCGCACGTACATTTTTCACCCCCTTTTCGTTTCTCTCGCGCTCTTTCGAAATACGATGTTACACACAACGTGCACGCCGCTTCCATTCGCGGGACGACGGCGAGCGGGGGGTTTGTGCGAGCGCGTTAATTGCGGAAAATTGAGTTGATTAGAGAAAATTGCCGGAAGAAAGCCGGAATCGAGCGTGAACGGGCGCGCGCGGCTTTTTAATTAAGGTCGCCGCGCTAGTTTCGTTCGCGGGACGCCGAGATTCATTCGACGCGATCGTGTACCGCGCGCATACACCCGACGACCACACGTCGCACCAGAGATACGTGTACCCTTTCTGCACGGTGTGTGCTGGAGTCGTCGCGTCGTCGACGACGTCGACCGATTAACTTAATCGCGGGCAAAAATGGACAAAGATTTTTAATTAGCGGCGGGAGATGCACGCGACGTCGCTTCTTTTGTCGAGCTGTGCTCGTGACAGTCCGGGGACACACGGAGTAGCAAATGTTCCAATAACGTGTAGACACATTTTATTACCGTCTACCTCTTTTTTTCAGCTCGTTTCTTCGTTGCGCAATCTAGCTAACTAAGCGTAGATTAGCAGATATTTGAACAGGTGAGGTGAACAGATTTTGGGCGGGTTGTTTTATGTTACATATGTTCAAAATGACACAGTTTCGTCTTAACGTTTGCTCCTCGCGAATTTCTTAATTGAATGAAATGATAGATTTTGAAATTTTTTAAACATTTGAAAACGCCGGAATAAAAGATTCTACGGCCACGCGTGTTGAATACTAAAATTCGTAGATATTTTAACAAGCAAAATGGACAGACATTGCGATGCTTATTTTAAAGTCACAAGTGTTCAAAACGACACACTTTCGTCTTAATTCAATCTTCAACGTTTCCTCTTCGCATACTTCCATCTTAATCGAATGAAACGACAATTTTTCAAATTTCAACAAATTCCAAGACCTCGGAACAAAATTTGCCGCAGCGAAAGGATTAAGCGAACAAATGCACAACATTCTCACCATCACTCAGCCTCCGTTCTAATTGCCAATATTACCGCTCAAAGTGTGCGGAAATTTCGATCGGCACGCTCCGTACAAAATAACGCCTCTAATTAAGAGGCTAACGTTTAATTAAAAGAAGAGAGGCCGCTGCGGCGGCGTCGGCTGCCGCTGTGTCTTAGGCCATCGTGCATCTCGAGTAAATTAGACGAGAGAGCCACCGAGGAGTGTTGCGCAAGCGCGAGCCACCGTTTATGCTCGCGCCCAAAATCGACTGGAATGTCACAATGGCGGTCGTGGCGTTAATCTGTCGCGCGGTGAACTCGAAGGGATTATCGATCTAAAGAGAGCGATTGTTAGGCGAACGAAGCCAGCGAACCTGTAACGCTGCCTGCTGGCTCTTTAACCGGCGAGTGCATGAAAGCATGTATCCCCGAGCATGCTCTTCCCGCGAACCCTCTCGTTTTAAGTTCGCGAGTTCCGCTTCGACATTCATCACAAAGCGACACGCGCAACGGCTGCTCTCTTTCCTTCTTTCCCCTTTTCTCCAACGCATTCGCTCTTCCTCCTTCTCTGTTACTCGTCGGATACATTCGCGTCGTCGAGCAGAGATTTCCACGCGTCACGAGCAAACGCGCGTAATTCTGCGAGTTAGCTCGTCGAGCTTTCTTTTTCAGCTTTCATTCTCTCTCTCTCTTTTATTTTACGTTCGAAATTTTTCAGTTAAATTTCCACTCGACGGTGATTCGTGCGCGTGTTTTAAATACGTTGATTTTATCGAGGTACAGGAATTTCTTGTGTAATTATTAGTTTGCACATTTTCGATTTGCCAACCTCGCCTATATTTCCCGTTTCCACTTTTACCGCGAGTTATACTCGGCTCCACTTGCCGATGATTTACGAATGTGTTACAGAGTATGTTTTTGTAGGTTGCCATATAGCGTAGGACAGAAGTTTATGCAACCGTTAGTTCGGTTTATTCGCACACGCTGCAAGGCAGAATAATTCTGCTTACTCTTGATACATATCTCCCTAACCATTGTATTTGTTTTCTAACAATGTTATTTACATACAGAGTGTGATTTCATTCGCGATACAGGCCGCCTCGTGACATTACGAAAAGATTTATCTTCCGATAGGGGCGAGCGAAAAATAAAGTATAACGTATTACCGTGTAATCGTGAGAGAAGTGTATTAATTCCAAGAATCGTTTCGAAATCCATTAAGACCAGTACTCGATGCTTATCCGTGTTTCACGTTTAATGCCAACGAAACATCTCGTCGAAATTATTCATTATCATATTCGTTGCAAGTTGTAACGTAAGTTAACAATTTTCGTTACGCGTTATCGAATCACGAACGCGTTTACGACAGAAGCGAGATAAATCCACGTGTATTAAGAAACATTTATCTCTATCCCTGGCTTACCTTGCCTTCCAGCAGTATCAACAGTGTAAGTAGTATGGGTCAGTGGTCAGACTCGCTGGTTATTTTCATCCCCTCTAATGGCCCGGCTCCGGGTACAGTTGTTTCGATTATAACCACGCCGTTCCAATCGTCGCTCTAAAAGCCACACCACCCTCGGAATACTCATGAAATAACCAATTCAAGCACGGAATGTCTCGTTTACTTTTATCACCTGCATCGTTTTATATTTTTAGAATTAGAGAGAAAAATGAAGGAAGAAGAAGAGCCGGTTTCTTTCTCCCCGGCGAATGCAACGATTTCTCACGCCCGGGGGAGGATTTTTATTTTAAACGAAGGTGTTGCAAGGAAACGGAGTTTTCCTTTCTGTTTTTAGACGCGTCGTATCTTTTTTATTGATAGCTGGAACGGTGGTGGCCCTCGAGACGAGATCAACGATCCACGGTATAAGACGTTTCAAGGTCTTTGTTAGGTTTTCTGTAGAAACGGTTTATGGTAGGATCGACCGGGAACGGTTATTTTTCAGTTGAGGATTTTCGTTTATTGCTTGCACGGGTCTAATTACATTCTGCGAGGGTCACCAGAATTGCTTTGCTAGATTTTTAGTCATTTGTGTCCCTCGCGCTCAATAGCCATATATCAATAGGCATATCTGTATGCAACGGTCCGCTTGCCGATCAGTCACCCGGAGGAAATTCCAGATTTTTGGGACCTTCCGCCCACCCCTCGCGACCGTCTCCCACCCTTCCAAGGTGACAGCGCGCTAAGAGCGCACTGGAAGGGCGGTAAAGACGATATCAGACACGCCGATTGGCAAATGCAATCGTTAACCATTAACCAATCAGCGTGTCCCAACGAAAATCCCTCTCATGGACGTCCGAGACGCGACGTCGGAGAGTTGAGTCGTCGAGCAGTCGTTAAACCACCTCGAACAAGGGGAACCAAGAAGCAACCAGCTCACATCACGCGATACCATAGATCGGGTTTTACAAGTCCCAATTATTTGGGTGGTCCTTCGAACCGGTATCTAGACGGCACAACATCGTGCAAAAAATCCACAAAACTCGAAAGTTGATCGCCACAACCACGGGCATTAACAGTCTTTGATTCGGTGTTCGAGAAGCTCGAAATGTTCCCGCTGTTGTTTTTGTCACGTGCATCCCTGTCGAGTTGAAATATTGAAATAAAAATTTCCCACTTCTGATGTAGGTCGTCATACTCGTTTCCGAAGATTATTTAGGGGGACGAAGGAAATTGTGGAAACGGGATATAAGAGGTTTTTTTTTAATACTCTCTGCTGAAATTGCGATAAATTTCATTGCTCTAGGATACGCTAAAAAGTTATTGCTTGAAAATTGTTATCGGAAGAAATTAATTATGCAAGAATAAATAAATAATTCAATTTGGAAATGTAGATTTATTCAATTTGTCGATTAAACGGAGAAATGTTTTTCTTCGATTATACGCGATATGGAAAAGATATTTGATATCTTTTGAGCGAACTGTTGTAAAATGTTTTTACACAATTTCTTTTTTCATTCACACCTCTAATAGGTCTCGTGAAAGCAATTTGCTATGCGCACTTCACACAAATTATCCTGTGTGCACACACTTCGTAACTAAAGGGTTAATAATTATCTTCTCCAGCTCCACTCGACAAGCTAAAATAATCCTCTAAAACAAACTCACCATCCCTCACGTACATATCTTCCGAAAATTCCTGCCAAACCCGTGGCCCTTAAATCTCCGGATAGCATCCAGCGCACCGCGTACACACGTCCAATCACCCGTGTGCCTTCCAAACAAACCGAATTACTAAATCAAATTAACGCGACCGATCGAACGTATCAGTAAGCCCCCTAGATTCAACCAAACCTTCCCTCCATCACCTGGACCACCCTTTGCGCCGATCTACGATTCATCCGCGTCGAAGCAACGATAATGACTTTCGAGAGAGTCGTGGATTTTCATCTCAAATTTCGTTAGACACGCGAATTTTTTTACTGTCTCGACAACTATGAGTGCGTTAGAAGCATTGAAGGTCTAAATACAGCAGGACTCCCTATTTCGCCGGAAATATAAATGCAGATTGAGTTCCATCGACGTCGCTTTTTGGGTCAAATTTAATCAACCCAAAATTACAAATTCAGAATTTGTATTTTCCTTTTTTTTTTTGTAGTGTTATACGGGGTCTTACTGTAGTATCATCGACACGAAATAGACACTACGGAAAATCTGGAAAATTTAAAGCATCACCAATCGCATAACGTGTTCATCTTAGGTTATTCTGTGATCGGTGGATCAATCGAAATTTTGTTTTGTCGCATAATATGGTTCAAAGAGGTGTTTAAGATAATTACAGTACATTTTTTTTTTGAGTTTCCAGGGTAACCTTTAATCTGGGTGTTTTTTTTATCACAAAGGATATTTTCTACCTTCGATAAATTCCTTTAACCCTTTCGGTAAGATTGTCGACTATGGTCGACTGTTGCCGAAAGCTCACAGTTACCGAAGTGTCGACTTTAGTCGACAGGCGTGAGATGTTTGCCGGCTACATTTAAATCAGACGTGCATTTCTACTCGACAAGAATATGAATTATTTTACAAATCGATAGTAACTTCATATCGTATTACGTTCAGAATGGATGCAGAAGCAACGGACTCTTGCCCGCTGAATAACGCTTCGAAGCAGACTTCTGGTGTACCCAAAGGGTTAAAATGTTCTACACTTTACAAGCTTTCATATTAAGACATCCAGGATTGGAGTTTACGAATGTCGAAGAGATTCAAAATTTTGATCACACCAACTGCTCTTCGATAATATTTAAACACCCCTTATGTTCGCACGAAAGGCACTTTATTCCTAAAAATTGTTATCATACACCACTAAAAATATCTGTACTCCTTATACCGCAAGATCTCAGACTGAACAGCTTCTCTCCGAATCTCGACAATTTTCCAACGACTATTTAGGCTCGCTTCGCATTCAATACGCGTCCTAATACTTCTGAATAGAGGAGCGTACGTATTCGAATAGGCTATGAGGTCATCAGTAAGCAACCATCATCCCCAATTCTCGCGTTGGCGCGCTCACGAGGCGTACGCAGAATTTCTGTCCCCGGTCGGATTCCTTCGGTGACGTTATCATTATAGCCGGCAGCGTGGCCGTTATTAGCGGAGCGGGTAGCCGGCGCGTAGAAAGTACGCTTGCGCGAGAGATCAAAACCAGCGGGTTCTCTGTCGCCTGGGATGATGGCTCGTGGCCCGCCTATTGATCTTGGCCAACGTTGCGCGCCGGAACGAGGCGCGCTCTCTCTCCTCGTCGTCGTACACGCCAACTCTTCTCGCCTCGTCCCGCCTCGGCTCGGCTCCGCTCGCCACGCTCCGGTCCGAATCATACGCCAGCCATCTACTGACCGCGACAACCCTCTCGGCTGGTCCACGCGCGCTCCTCTTTCCTCCCCTTACGCTCGTCCGCCCCCCTTTTTTAATTCGATTTCCTCTTCGTTGTACCACGCTCGGTCAATAATTATCCGGAATTTATTTAGGAAAGTTGTCCAAACGCTTAATAGGTATATGTTCCTGCATTATATTTTTTAACATTGTTTAACACGCTTGGTGTATGTAAACTTTTGTTGCTGCTTCCTCGGTGGTCCGAACAGGTGGCAATCTGACGGAGTGAAACTTTAGGATTACAGATGGGATACTTTTCATTGATTTCAGTTCCTATCGCGATGCACCTTCGGATCGCGAAAGTCTATGTTGAGTTCATTTTTTTTGGTGTTACTGATAATGGAATGGTTAGGGAATGACTGGGGTGAGCTGTTAAATTAAAAATTCGAATGGAATTAATAAGAAATTATTATGGTGTATATTAGTGGGGGCGCAAGGGGGAGTAGGTAGGATGACTCTTCGTTGGCTTTCAAAGTCAAGCTTCGCTCGTTGGGATCAATGTGAAGATGGGTGACCGGTCGCAGAAAAAAAAAAATATGTGTAACCAATATACTTAAAAATATGTATAACTATAATACTGTAATATATATGTAAAAATAAATATATGTAACCAAAATATACATAATACTATTATAACTACCTAACCAATAACCTGTTCCTTAGGTCCTACCGTGAATGGTTCTTTCAATTATTTGGCTTGAATTTAAAATTAGAATTAGAGTTATTGGAAGTTGGTCGTAATAATAAGGACGAATTAAGGAATCTTTAAAGCTTGACAGGGGAGAGAGAGAGAAGCTCTCACGTGTCGGGGTTCCGCTTGTGTCCTTTCTTTGGATTCTTTCTCATATGCTCGTGATAAGCTATGCCTTGGAGCCATAGTGGCAGGATCTCGAGCTGCCTTGAATTTGAAATTGAGGTTAGAATTTCTGGAGGAATTTTTTCGTCTGATTGTAGTCACGAGAACCGGTAGATTTATCGAGAGAAAATGTGTAAAAATCCTTTAAATTGGTAGCACAATATCCATGTATTTGTCGTTATTCTGACCGCCTGAAATCATTTTTATTTTATTTAATCTGAAAAACTAAGTCTCCAGTTTGATGCTTCTTCCACACACAATCATTGCACCGAGTAGTTTCATTCGTTCGTTGTTCATAAATTTACGATTTACGATCAGTTTGCTCAATTACTCGCATCTCTCTCCACTAATTCCACAACGACGTGCAGTTCGAGTGACAGCCAACCGTTGTCTCTTTTACTTCAAAAGTGAATCGTGCACGAGGATCTCGTGTTATCTAATCCAGCCGCGCCCACATCGTCGCACGGATCATTTAAAAAAGAAAAAACAACATTCCTTTGCAATAAATTCCCATCGGTTGCGAATATCGTCGAATTTCAAACGTCGAAAGACGACAATCGGTTCGACCTGTCGATTTCGTCAATTTAAAAGTATCGTATCTCGCTTATCGGTCGCTCTTCCACCTCGGAATCGAGGCGTGTTCGATGTTTTCTCCCTGTTCGTCGCCGCGACCGAATTCCTGCCACGGATTCGCAACAAACTTTCGACCGCCGTCAGTCGTTTCGGTCCGAGTTCAACTCGCCCGATGGCTAGATTGTCCATGTACAATTGCTATACCCTCCCAGTTTCATGGCTCTCTTACACCTTGGCTTCCGTAATATCACGCGACACCGTTCACTGGCATTTCAAGGCGTCCCTCCCTCCCCCCGGCCGGTTCTCCAGGAATCCGTGTTCCTCATAAATAAGATTGTCCAATCTAACTCGACGAAGGCGCCGGAATAACCGTGAATCACTAATTAGAACGCTTTATTGAAATCGTAGATGTAATTCAACGTCGAGTGTCTACCATCTGCAGACGATTTAGGTGAAATTTATTTCCTCCCCCCTCTTTCCCCGACTACTCAAGAATTTTACTCAACCCTTTCATCGTCCTTCGTATACTTTCTAATAGTTCCGTCAAAGGCAGCGGAGGAACTGTTTTCTTTTTTTTTCTTTTTTGTGAAATTTCGCAAGACAAACGAGAAATTCGACGTTTTCAAGGCTGTGTTTGTTTAAACATTGCACAGTATTCGTGAAGTATTTCCTTTTGGAATACATACGCAAAGTAGGAAACATCTTAGCCTTTGGAATAGGGAGAAATATAAATTAAAAGTGTACCTTTGATTTCTAAAATATTTTTCCTTTTATAGCATTTCTGTGTATTTCTTTTCTCTGTTTACTAAAAATTTGCAAATCTTCAGTTCGAATATTCCGCTTGCAAATTCACCGTGATCACGAGTCACGGAGGTGACACATTCGAGGAACAAACGAACGTGCGATAAATTCTCGTAGCGTGTAAAAAGGTGCGCGCGTTGTCTCGCGGGACAACGTTCCTTTTTTGTGATTCCCTAATCCGTGACGTTTCATTTGTTTCGCCGAACACCGTCGGGTGATTATTCTCCCGCGATAAATTGTTATTACGGTCAGCGTGCGTCGAGGGTGAAACGGTGGGGAATCGCGCGGCGGAGCTGAGGAGAAGGTGAGAGAAGTTTCGCGTTTCCCACGGACAGCGAAAATATCCTTGTAATCGCCGGAAGTTTTATCGTTCGGGGATAAAATCGGTGGTCGAGCAGACAGGTGTAGTCCGTAGATGTTACCCGGCCAGCTGTACAGGTGCGCATACACCCTGTCGTCGTTCTATTATCTATTATGCAGCCGACCGACAAACGAGTAGATAAGTAAGGGGAATAAGGTAGAGGAAGTAGAATCTCCGCTGTAACATATTTGCAGGAATGAATTTTTAAAAACGTGTCCTTTGATTAAATCCATCTATTTCTCGTGCGTTTAGATTTTTTTCTTCGCCCGGCCGAGATAGAGGATCTTGATTAAAAATTAATCATTCTTGCAGGTAGATTGCTTTTAATTAAATTAAATTAGACAGTCGAAGCGTGGACACGTTAGACGTGTAAATTTTCAGCGACATCCCTGTTTCCTTGCACGGAGTTAATTAATTCATCCGGTAATTCCTTTGGCTTTTTCCACGTTTCTGCAGCTTTTCGTTGGATCGGTAGTTCGAACGGAGATTCTTCTTTCCCCTTTCGGATAATCTTCGTCACATGCTCACGCGGAATGATTGTTTAAATTATTAAACAGTTACACGGGGATTAAACGGAACCCTCCTGGCGGGAAGCTTACGGACTTCTGTTTTATGCAGTATTTATTGCCGGCAACTACCATCAGTATTTACTACAGCCGGGGGACTACTTAAGAATTAATGCCGCCTTGAGAAGGATAGAGAAATTAGAATGCACCATCGAGTCACTAATTCACCCTGATGTCGGAAATTTGCAACTCGGCCACTTTGCGTATAATCGCCGGGAGGAACTCTTTCATTTTTACAGCCACCAGACGCAAACGTTACGATAACGTAACTTCGCTCGATTTCTCTTCACTCAGCTCCGTGTGAAAAACATACGCGAGAAAAGAAAGGAACAAGGGCAACGAGAAGAGAAAGAAAAGCAACGCGATAATTCGTGAAATCAGAATTAATCGCTCGCAGGAAATGACGCCTTCAGCTGCTAAACGTCCCTCCCTTTAAACCAGCCGAGCCTCAAAGCTTCCTTCCAAATGATCCCACTTAAAAAGGACACTTTACGATAATAACGCTGGTATTACGCTCCCCGCACTTCAACCAACGTATAAACTCACCCCTTTTCCCTCCTCGAAACTCGTACGTCAACTCGCGATAACGCAACGATAACGCGCGCGGCGTATATCCTTGAAAAAAGAAGAGAGAAGTGTGTTCAGGTCAGTTTATGCTCGCGGTGGTCACTCGTTTAACGCCTGGCAGAAGCGCCTGGTTACGTTCTAATTACAACGAACCTCGGCGTGGAAAGAGAGAAGAAGGGAGAGAACGGGGGCTGGAAGAGATCTGGCCAGCGAGGTTTATCGCGGAAAGACGAGTATCCGGCTACATCTGCGTGCTAAGGAAAAGACTCTGGACGCCTAGGCTAGGAGCGGAAGTATTCAGCACAGAGAATGCAACAGGCACGACAAGGCTAGGCTTGGAAGAGGTTGTATATCTATAGCGTGTTGGTCGGTCGGTCGGCCGATCGGCACCTGGCTCGAATCGCAGCGATGATTTTCCAGCCTCCGAGCCCATCCCCTTTTCGTTTGCTTTTCTTTCCCCAGGGCGTGGCGCTCAACAGGCTTGGCATCGAGCCAACTTTCTGCTTTTCTCTCCTTCCTCCACCTCCTTCACCTGCACCCCTCCCTTCGCCGTTTCTCCACGTTCTTTCTTCCACCTCTGTCCGC
>NW_017100202.1:560506-572753 GCF_001263275.1 Habropoda laboriosa | reverse complement strand
TACAACAACGAGGGAGGAACGACGAAAGAGAGCTAAGGGTGCACCAACACTATCGACCTATACACACATGTGTGTGTGTGTGTAGCATGCGGTTATATCGTATTATAGTTGAACACGTTACATATGGGTTCGTATATACGTGTGTGTGTGTGCTCGTGTGCGTTGTTGTTGTTGTTGTTGTCGGATCCGTGGATCTATTGCCGGACTCTAACTCGCATCGGATACATCCGGACGTACGTATTTATGCGCGCGTTTATGTGCGGCCGCTCGAAAGCCACACGGCCACTAACTAACTTCCTGTTACTTGCACGGTTTCCCCTCGACTGGGATTGGCCTCGAATCGCAGCCGTCGAATGCGATTAAAGTTAGCGGGACCGCGGTGGAAAATCGTGGCGGGAGATCGTTTGATCCGCGGGAGAATTTTGTTGCGGGGGTGGTTCTGTTTTGTTTGCCGGGCGAGGGAAGCGTGGAGGTTGATTGTTTCTTTCTTGTAGATGGGTAAGGAGATATGTTTACCTGCGGTTCTCTTTACAAATTGCGAGTGGACGGTGTATTAGCGAACACGGGGAAAAGGAAGTTATCGGGAAACCGGTCTCTCACGACTCCGGGGCTGCCGCTTATCGAGTTTCACGACTCGAAGCCTGGCTGGTATTGCGTTTCACGACTCTCTGGGTCGTCGATATTGGATAGCTGATTTAAATATCTTTGATGGCGGGTCTCGGGATTTCGAGGCACTTGCTATCTGGCCGTCTGACTGAACTAAATTTGATTGGTAGTATCGAGCCTCAAGATTCGGTATGTAAAGTTTCACTAACAGTCGGCTCTCTCGTTAATTTCTATCGGGTGATAACATTACGTTTCTTCAGTTTCCTGGGACTTGGTTAACGTAATTTTCGAATCGTGGGATTCGTTCAGCTGTAGCTAATGCAGCGATCGATTCTGTTCGCAAGCATTCTTTGCAAAAAATATCGACAGTGTTATCGATCCCGTGCAGGACACTTCAGATTTCTAGGACTCGGCTGGCGTCACCCAGGACTTGTAGAACGTTGTTGTCGCCGCAACAGATTTGTGGTAAGCAGCTGGTGTCACCTAGGACTTGTGGTTGTCGGTTGATACGACCCTAGACTGCTGAGATTTGCTTAGTGCCACCTCAGAACTCATGGGACTCGGTTGGCGCTATCTCAAATTCGTAGGACCTCGCCGGCGTCATTCAGAATTTCTCGTACCTGAATGGCCCCACTTCAGAAGTTGTAAAACCCTTATAGCATTGTATATTTCGAATTTCCGAGACCTGGCCGTTGTTGCCTAGGACTTGTAGGATCTAGATAATTACATTCCAGATACGAGAGACTGAAATAGCGTTATTTCCGACTCGTGGGACCTAGATAACACTATTCTAAATTCATAGGACCCAAATGACCTCACCTCTGATTGTTCAGACGTTAACGACGTTAATAAAAAATAGCGAGACTCCCCGGTGCAATCTAGAATTCCGTGGAATTCAGCTGATCCCTGCTTAAGATCTTGGGACCTAGTTGGTGCTGCTGAGGTTTCCCAGAATTTAGCTGGAGCCACCGTGGTCTCACGAATTCTGATTGGCGCCAGCTAGGATACACAGAATCTAAATGACCGGCTGAGCTGAATTATACAATTCTGAAGCTAACCAATTCCAAGTCCCAGGACCTGTATCTCTTCCAACTGAGCTCTCCTAACCTCGAAAGAGTCCAAGTTGAGGGCTTACCATCCGAGAATCGTCACAGTAAGATAATCTCGAGATAATCAAAATTGGATACTTATAATCAACGTATAATACTTGACGTAAGCAAGCATAATACAGGTACACATCGACGCAAGTTTAACTCATTCCATACACACTCTTCGCGAACATGATTCCTCTTGATGAAACACTCGATTGATCCTCGTTACAGCAATTTGCCTTAAACGAGGCTGACAAATCCCCCTCGTTACCGAGAAATCTGGTTTTGCTTCAGCGTCGGAACTTGTGCTCGAGCAAAGGAACGAAGAACTCACGAAACGTCCAGTAGCAATTGGCGCTGGCTTATCGGCCGTCTTATCGCGATTCCTTATCGACGAGTGCTTGGCCGACAGGTAGCGTGCTTCTTGCCGCGTCACTTCAAAGTCCTCTCTTCGACGTGACTATCGGAAATGGATACTCGCAATTCCCTAGACAATGGAGAGATTCCGACCGATTATCGCGTATAATTCATTCCGCCGTCCTCCTCGCTCCAACGTGACGGTGATAACAGGAAATTGAAAACTAGATAGCAAGTTCCGATCTTTTTCTCGAAGGCTCAATTAAAGAAATCTAGCGTCGAGTCGGCAGGGGGAGGGGGGGAGCGCTCGCTAACGAGCTCTATGTACATAACTGATTCATGGAAAATTGGCAGGTGGAAAATTTCAGTTCGTGCTCGACTGAACGCTTTCTTGTTCCACTTTTATTGCCCGAGCCCCACAGTTTGCGTGGAATTATCGAGAAGTTTTTAGCGTGAACTTCTAGACTCTAAACGAGATCGGCCTAGGTATTTCGAGTATTCGACAACAGCTCTCGCGCCGGTACCTGTTTTATAGTCGCGGAGTTTCCAAGTATTTAATAAACGAAAATATAGATTGAAATAACGATGGTAGGCTAAGGTTGATGGAGGAGGTATTAAATTGCGGCGTGTATCGTTCGTGTTTGGCTGTAATAACGTTCCTGAGTGCACGGCGATGCGTGCGCTAATGTACGGAGTTTTCAGTAGTATAGCCGTATGATAGAGGAGACGCTGCACCTTCAATCATTGATTCTTCTCCTCGAACGTTCCAAATACTAGTACCATATACATGACTTAATGTATAGGCTATTAAGAACAGGTGCAAGTCTCGAAATGTTGACTCTGACGGAGTTGGAATCGATTCTCGATGTCAGAAGTGTGAGCGATTTTTCTACTTGCGTCCGTCCTATACGAAGTGGGAGCAAAGAATTGTCTGACCATATTCTTTCTTTTTTTATTTACATACATATCTTACATGTTTGGTTTCAATCATTTTTTCCAAATCTGACAAAGTTGATTTCTTTACTTAGACGGGAGTTAGAATCCATTCTCCATGTCAGTAATACGAGCGATTTTTCTACTTACATCCATCCCAAAGTAACGAACTGTCTTACCATATTTTCTCGTGATTATATTCGTTCTTTTTTTATTTACATACACACTTCACATCTTCCTCCAACTAGAAGTTAAAAATCTTTCAAAAATCTTTTCATTTTCATTCATTCTTTGCAAATCAGACAAGGTTGATTTCTTTGTTTACTCCACTCAATGCACGCTAAATTTCTCGCACCTGTTTCAAACAAAAGTTTCCTCCGTAAAATATTCTTTAAAGCTACTCAAAAATCCGTCAATACGACAGAGCCTATCCATTCCGTATCGTAAAATATCGTCCGTCCTCCTTCTTCGTACGAGAAACAAATCGATCTCGTATATCACTCGCCCAACAAAAAAAAAAGCGCTTCATATCTCGTAACTTACCTTCCATCTCCGAAACAACGCCGTAATTTCAATCCCCTTCATCGATCCACTTCCTCGTGTCCAATATACATCTCGTTCGTCGTGCGGCAGAAGCGCGGAAAAGCGCGCGAAAAGCTGCGAAAAGGAACTTACACACATATACACACCGTAAGGTAGAAATCGAAGGAATGGATTGCTCGAAAAAGTATCGAAGGTGGTTCGTGATAGATCGTGGCCGTACATAGCATCGTAGAAGAGGTTTGTGGAGGTAGAGGTGGGAGGGGTGGCTTCAGAAAACGCGGAAACTCGTTAGAAGGATTTCACGCCGGAACGAGGCCGCGCGCGACGGCGCAAAGTATCGAGCTATCGATTTCACGGCTCGTCGGCTCGTCCGATAAGGTAACCCACCCCCTTTCTGCCGCATCTACCTTTTGCTTCGCTATCCCTTCCCTCCCCCCCTCTCGCTGCTTCTTCCCTTTTGTCTCCCTCCTCGTCGCCCTACGTTTCGTCTTCGACCATTCGACCTTCGTCTGCTCGAACGATCTTAACTCGTTTCACTCACTGGTCGAACGAACCGAGCTTCTCTGGTCACGATCGAGCAACGATCGGTCCAAGAGTTCGGGAATACGGCGCGAGAGAGGAGGGTGGAGTAGTTGGTAGAATTTATTGTCGAAATCTGGCTCTTGATAGAGGGCCGTGCAGGGACATGCATAATTAATGTATCGAAAATTCATGAAACTAGCTCGTTGCCTTGGCGTATCGCCTCTGTAAACGATGAAAAATGGCGGGGAGAGGGGCACGGAAGCCTCGGTAATTCCAGGCATTAAATGGAGAAGTATCGGTAAGTGATCGTTGCTACGGGGTAAGTTGCACTAGAGAGAGAGAGAGAGAGAGAGGACGAAGCTGCCATCACGGATAGAACGATAATTAAATGGGGAGAAACGCGGGAACGAAGGGATGTCTCGTGGATAGATCGATCGATCCAAGATCGTTCTATATTTCCGTCGATCCACACGGTTCTTCTCTTACTTGGTTTAAGTCTCTCCTTGTCCTTTTCTCTCTCTCTCTCTCTCTTTCCTTTTGCTTTTTCGTTCGATATCGAGTAGACCGGTCGGGGAGCGAGAGAGATCTACTTTCAGTCGTAGCCAGCAGCGATTCGTCGATGCTTATCGCGTGATATCCCGGCGCACGAGACTCGTCAAAACGTTCGTTCGTGTTGCTCGACGTTGGCCGTTGCTCGCGTCGCGACGCCGGCACACAGACGGGGAGAGATGGGGAGAGGGAGGAGGAACGGAGCGTTTTAAGCTTCTTACCTGTCGCGAAGTTAGCTTCTGCGAAAATGCCGGCGGATTACCTTGCGGCCGTGTACGTGCAGTGAACAACGGGACCCGGCAGTATTGTAACCGGCAGGCAACTAAATTCCGCGCGGTGAAATTCCGCCTCCGCGGGACACGTTACACTCTATACCTTCAATGGGATTTAATCAGGGTATTAGCGCGTTACGTTGTCTCGCTTATTTCGCCTGTGACAGCAGTGACAGGAGCACGGGATCGTCGAAAGCATACAGCTTGTTTTAAGGGTATAGGTACAAACTGAGTGTAGATACAGATTGATGGGATTCTTTTGCCGGAGGGAATAGACAAATCTTGATGTACATTTATCGCTTTAAACGGACTCGGTGTTTTCTTCAGTTTTGTTCGTTTATTGCAATTGTTTGTAGTAGGCGTGGACAGTTTTTAATCCTGCGAATGGAATTGATTAGGGTGTTTCGAAAGCAGAGATTGAAGTTCGAGCCAAAAGCGAAAAATATTTTAACGGAAATTCTACAGCGACGATATGTTTTATCAAATTTTAAAGGTTTAGGACACGAACTTATGGGATGACCTGATAGTAAAAAAGTTCTAATTAATGTGTATTTGTAAAGTAAGCGTTTTGGGGATATTGAATTTTACTGGCTGGTAGAATCAAGTACCGGTAGTTTTTAATCTTAAATACGGATCAATCTTATGCGATTGGTATCATTTGTCAGTGTGTAAGAAGTACATAAAATAATTCTGCTTAGTAGAATAATATTTCGTATAAGTTTAATCTTACTTTCTTACCTGTCTTAAGTATTTGCAATAACATTTTCTACTTGTAAAATATATAATCACTTTTTATCAGTTTCGTGATACTATGTTCGATCCAGTACATTTACCATTGTCACCTGTACATCATTGATAAATTAGTCGTAAAATTAGAATTGAAATGAAAATAAATAAAAAAGAATAAAAGTTAAAATTAGACACTTGATCGTAATTTTACAACTATTGCCAATGCATCCCCTTCGAAAACACGTCTATGCAAAAATGACAGCAAAATTTTGCACGTTGAGGCTAACGAATTGAAATTCACTCTGAAGGCAAAATAAAAGTGAAATTCCGCCTCCGCGGGACACGTTACACTCTATACCTTCAATGGGATTTAATCAGGGTATTAGCGCGTTACGTTGTCTCGCTTATTTCGCCTGTGACAGCAGTGACAGGAGCACGGGATCGTCGAAAGCATACAGCTTGTTTTAAGGGTATAGGTACAAACTGAGTGTAGATACAGATTGATGGGATTCTTTTGCCGGAGGGAATAGACAAATCTTGATGTACATTTATCGCTTTAAACGGACTCGGTGTTTTCTTCAGTTTTGTTCGTTTATTGCAATTGTTTGTAGTAGGCGTGGACAGTTTTTAATCCTGCGAATGGAATTGATTAGGGTGTTTCGAAAGCAGAGATTGAAGTTCGAGCCAAAAGCGAAAAATATTTTAACGGAAATTCTACAGCGACGATATGTTTTATCAAATTTTAAAGGTTTAGGACACGAACTTATGGGATGACCTGATAGTAAAAAAGTTCTAATTAATGTGTATTTGTAAAGTAAGCGTTTTGGGGATATTGAATTTTACTGGCTGGTAGAATCAAGTACCGGTAGTTTTTAATCTTAAATACGGATCAATCTTATGCGATTGGTATCATTTGTCAGTGTGTAAGAAGTACATAAAATAATTCTGCTTAGTAGAATAATATTTCGTATAAGTTTAATCTTACTTTCTTACCTGTCTTAAGTATTTGCAATAACATTTTCTACTTGTAAAATATATAATCACTTTTTATCAGTTTCGTGATACTATGTTCGATCCAGTACATTTACCATTGTCACCTGTACATCATTGATAAATTAGTCGTAAAATTAGAATTGAAATGAAAATAAATAAAAAAGAATAAAAGTTAAAATTAGACACTTGATCGTAATTTTACAACTATTGCCAATGCATCCCCTTCGAAAACACGTCTATGCAAAAATGACAGCAAAATTTTGCACGTTGAGGCTAACGAATTGAAATTCACTCTGAAGGCAAAATAAAAGGACGTATCTATCAGTTTGATGGATTTTTGTTATTACGCTGTTATTGATTTTGGAGAGAGAGAGAAAAAAGGAAAAAAAAATTTTCCGTCATCCTTTGTATTATGGATTAGGACATATTGACGTAGAGGTTCGAACGTATGTAGTTATATCGTGTTTCCTCGTTACATTATACATGATTGTTGCGATTTTAGGCCACTTCGGTTTATATGCATGTAAATCGAGCGTTCCATTCGACCGTCCATCGAAATCGTTGTATTTCGTGATCGTTTCAGTTCGTCCATCGTTGCGCTCTCTAATTTGATATTCAGGGAATTGTACGATTTAGCCCCCGATACCGCGATAAAAATGCGCGATTCACCAGACGGGGGTGGCGGACGTGAAAGGGGGTCAAGCAATTTCTCATCGCGGACCGGGGGGAAAAAAAAAAATACACCCGACTTTGCTTGAATAATAATCGCACGCTTGAATTTATTTTATTTATCTTTATTGCCACGCTCGGTACGACGCGGTAATAAAAACTATCCGGCTCGGCTGAGTTCATCGCTCACTCGCTCCACGCGATATCAAATATCCATGTAAACTTTCCCGGTGGCTATGGAAACTTGAATTGCTCGGGACAAAAAGACCTGCGCTGACTTATGTCCAAGAGTTCCGAAACTGTTGGAATTCTGAACGATGCACGTCTGACGTTTCAGGTTTGTTGCGAATATATAATATGTTCGATCGAAAATGTCAGGGGAGAAACTGAATTCTTCCTCCTCGATTCATACGTATTGTTACAACGTGCTTGTTTAGGGAACTATTAGAGAGCGTGAGCAAACTGATTCTTCTATGGAATGAATAGACTATTTAAACGCAAATAAAATGTCGCATCAATTTTTATATTTCGTAATAGCTAACTTTGAAAATAAATGACAACTGTTGCGAACATGTTTTTGTACCAAAGGACAGATTAACAAGTTATTGTTGATAACTTATTTTTGTGCAGATCGCCCAGTGGATTTATGGTGCAATCAATTTTACAGAAGTGGAATTTCATTTTTGAAAATATTCAGAACTGTGCTGGGTACACCTAACCGTAGTGTTTTATTTTATGAACAATTCACGTCATTATACATTACAGTCGAAACAATCCAGTGTCTTCTAGAAACTCGTATTACACGAACAAACTTCACACCCCAATTAACCCTCAGGCGTTACTCAGGCAAGTGACAAAAATTTCCTAATTAATTCCCTATTTTACTCAAACAAAATCATTCACACATGACAAGGAACATCCGGAAGTGTTAAACTAAAATAAACACTTCTACTTACACTATTTCATTCGTTGTCTTCGTACCTCTTATCGAAGTGTGACACCCACCCCTCTGGAATAATAACAAGAATGGAGAAAACCTTTATTCCAAAGCATGAAATTTACCGCATCGTATAAATTCATATTTCCAACAAAGTTGACATTATCATTCACCGTACGGACTCTCCCGCGGAACAAACAAATTCTATTCATAAATTGCACAGGTGTATCTGTTCGAGTTGAAACTCAACAGGAGTTCCACGAATCAGCTGATCGAGAACCAACGAAAAAATAACAGAATTGCCAGTTGTTTGCTCGTTATCCGTACCGCGGTGGCGATTTCCGCGAAAAGCAACGTAGGATCGGAGTGTGGTACGTGGACGCGTGCACACACGTGAGAAACGTTACGCGCCTATCCGGTCTGCGTGTTGCAGTGCGGCGTGGCACATCGCGTGACTTTTATTTTCCATCTGACTCCTGTCCCGCCGCATGTACGTACTCGGTTACGTTATTTCATTGGCGTCCCTCGTCACAAGCCGCCAGTCCTCTTCAACCTCGCCACCCTTTTCGCTTTGGCACACCTACCTCGGCTGTGCGCGCCGCGCACGCCACTCTCCTCTCCTCCGCTCCTTCGAGTCTCTGCTCTCGACTTTTCGTCGTTGCTTAAAAAGAAAAGCTTGATGACTTAAAGAGAAAGAGGGAGGGAAACACGAGGATTTGCTTAATTGTTAGTTGAAATCTACGGCTACGTTTAATCGCCCCCAGCCCATTAGCCACTTTGCGGTTACACTGGAAATGGGAGTGGTGGTAGGTGTGTCACCTGGAACGTGTCGTAATGGAGCTATCATACTTCACGGCTTTTCTTCGGTTTGTTTGCGCTCTTCTTTCGCTGTGCAAGTAGAATCTCGTGGAATCTGTGCTCGATATGGACGCCGGGATTATGATTGGTTTAATCGATTTGCCGGAGGTAAACCGTGCGCGGGAAAGAAGCTTCGTCCCGCTTATGAGCGTCATTTAAACGTGGGAGAGAAATTGTTCGTTTAGAAATGGTGATGTTTTTTTGGGGGGGGGAGGATTGGAATTGTTTTGGGTGCTGTGTTGCGTATTGTAGGAATGGGTTGTATGTTTTATTTTGGAAGTTTTGTAAATCGGATGCAACGAAATTTTCAAGTTTACGTCTAATCAGCAGGTAATCAGCGGAGTAACGAACTTCAGCTAGTGTCGACTCGGAGAAGTTTTCCCCGGTTTAAGAGACTCCGATTCCGAGAAACTTTTCAGATTAACCAAGATACCATGGCCGGGATCGATCTAACCTAGTCTACGTAGAACTCGTTCCCAGATTTACTAACTGGCCGATTCTTCGATACCGCTATCTGTGAACTTGTAACGAGAAAACCGCGCTTGTGAACAAATATTTCGGAGGAGATTACTTCGTGTACATCGATTGTACGATGCTTCCCTTACTTCGTACTATTCAAATTCAACCCTTTATGATTTTTTATGATACTTTATGATACTTTACGATTTTTTTTACTACGTATGTGACCTCGACAATTCTTGGGTCTTTTTCCACCCAAAGAGCTTTGACCCAAATACGTGTAACAATTTTTGCTACCGAAAAGACCCAGACCCCAGATGTGTACAATTTTTGTCACCAACGGGCCATATGGAACCTAAAGAACAAACTTTAGAAACAAAGTTAAGCGACCATAAACTCGACAAGAGCAAGAAGTCAGTGGGTCAAAAAAGACCCGGGCACCGCATTAAAGTAAAGCAACCAATCTTGAATCTTACGCATTCACGAAACGCATCTCTCAAACTATCTCAATCACACTCAACTGGCTCCTAAAACGAACCTCCCCGTTCTCTCCTTCGTCCTCCTTTTCCAAGAACTAATCTGAATCTTATCAAAAAATCTTCCTCTCGTCCGCGACAATCTCGCCTTAATCCCGCTCTACAACAAACTCCGTCGTTTCCCCGGTCTCCTGGAATCGGTAGTGGCGAACTATAAACCAAGGCAACGCTTCCTGGGGGCATGATTGAATCGTCAAGGGGCGAGTCTAGACGCGTGAAGCCGCGAGACGGCCAACCTGTTCCCGGTTGGCGGACGCAAATCGACGCGGCACGCCACGAAACGCGAGGGAGAGAGCGGGGTATATGGAAGGGTAGACAGAGGAGCCATGGAAAGACGTACGACGCGACTCGAATCGAAACGGCCTCGTCACGGGGAAAAGGTAGCGCCGCGGAGGATACTTAAGAGCGGGTTTACGGCACATACGCTGCATTATATAGGAGGACGCGGTGTACATGGCCGTGGAACGCGGCGGCACTGCACTGCAGTAAAGTGCATCCTAAGCCTAGCGCATCTGTGACCACTCTCGGGGTCGCAGTGCCCGTTCCCGGTATTTATTATTCAGCCGGTGCAACGTGGCGTCGACCATGCGACTACTTCTCGCCCTGCTATCGCCAACCGTCTGTTTTTCTATCGGCCCCCACGCGTTTCTCTCTCGACTGTCGACTCTCCCTAGCCAAGGGATCACCGAGCCCATGCTCGCCTGTCAGACCCGTCCTTCCTTTTTACGGCGATCGGCTGCCTCTTGCTTAGACTCACGAATCGGTTATCGGATCTCCTCCGAACGTCGTTGAAATTGCAACCTTCTTCGTCTCGTCTACTCGGATTCTGTCAGTTTTCGAGATCGAAAAGGTTGCTGCTTGAGAAGGTTGCTTCTTGTGACCCTTTTTTACGCTTTTGGATAAATTGACGTATTTACTGGGATCATTTTTTTGGGAGTGTCTCGAGGGATTGGGGATTTGGTTTAGCGTTTGGAAGATTCTGGAGTAGTTTTGGTTGTATTGAACTGTCAGTCGAATCCTTGAACTTTGATTATGCACAGATTAATAGAGAAAAATCGACGGAGTAGAATTTCCAGATGTCAGTTTAATTAAATAATATGAATGATCGTCACAGGTACTCTCCAGCAACTCCGCAGCACTCAAAATATTATACAAATTCACCAAGCTCTCTGATTCACGATCAACAACGATTCGTCTCTTCAAACTCCGATCTCGATTCCCAATGCTCTTTGAACCTCGCCTCCTACACCACATCTTTCCTCGCATCTCCCAATTTATCATAAGCAAAGCCACGCAATTCGCAACGAAAATAGAAATCAGTCAAATGGAACTCCTGCGTTTGCACTATGATAACTAGACCGGCAATTCAATGAAATATATCTCGAAGCGAAAGTAAACTGTGTGTAAGAATGAGAGAGAGAGAGAGAGAGTGAGTTGAGTGCAGAATATTCTCCGACTGGCGAGGTTTTCAAACGGTGGCCTGAGACACAGAAGGGACGCAGTTAACTAACTGCTACTCGATTGGGGAAATCGAGCTTCCTGCACCGTGCGCGAAGCCCACAATATTCGGTGGATTGGCTTTCCCGATAATAGGTACATAATATACCTACTGGGTATTCCAGCGTGAATGCACCGAATTGATTTAAGCTTCCTCCGCGTTTTCCTTCCCTCTCATTTATCCCCCTACAATCCTCCCTCGTCCTTTTCCTCTTGGAATCGGGGCAACACCGCTTTAGCCTCGGTCCCATAGCTGCAGGCGACTTTCTAGAGTCAATCGAAACTTCGGAGGGGGGTTTTGTTCGACGTATACGCAGCCTCGCGTATTACCGGCTCGAAGGATTTCAAGATCCTGTCCCTAGGACTACACAGAATTTCGCCCACCGTCGTATTATATACGCGAGATCGATAGGTATAATCTCTTTGCAACGTGGAGCCTCCAGGATTGCGGTAATTTCAGGCTTCATATTTCAGTCTCTCTGTGTTTGGTGTGCAACACACAGACTCAGCAGCGAGAAGTATTTCGAATTAACGTGCAGGTATTTTTAGTTGGACTCGTGGTCGTGGTTCGGGAACTGTGTTGAAATAATAATTTATCAACGACAGTAATTGTAAACCACGCTGTTTCCACACTGAATCTTTCCTTCCACGCTGTCAACTCAACGTCTCCTCTCTTCCAAATTTTACCCCACACTC
>NW_017100202.1:542109-560466 GCF_001263275.1 Habropoda laboriosa | reverse complement strand
TTCCCCGAATATTCACACTCCCACGAAGCACGCACACTCCTGGATTTTTCCGCAACGGTTAGATTAACTTAAAAGTAACTTAAGCGAACTTAGAAGAAAGGGTCTGTTCCCTGCTTGGGCTTCCTTGAGAAACCAAGGCAAAGATGCTCGCGATCCTCCAGATGTATCATAGATTTGTGTAACTTTTTCATCGATATTCCGTCGTTCCGAGAGATCTAACACCAAATGTCTTGTTTCGAACGTCCTGGTCGAGGTAGAACACAACACCGAATGTTCCAGGTTTCTACAAAACAATTATAAACTTGGAAACTGGGGGGACAGAAACTGTAGACTCGGCGACCACCGACTCGAATTTCTCCTATCTTAAGTCATAAGATAAGCAAACCTGGAGAGCCGCAATTCAGATAAACCGCATTCAGAGATTCACTGTACGAAGGTAGTCATATCGAGTTACGTAGGAAGTGGACGTACGATTCTCGTGGTATCACGATTGGAAAACGTAATTGCCATAACTACCATGGTTATGGAGAGCTCATAGAAGCAGTTCGAGATTGCCAGACTTAGTTTGGTTCGCTTAGGGTCTTGGTAAGCTACCTTCAATAATTCTACGGTCATGGTAATTGGGTCCTATGAGTTCAAGACGGTGTTAGTTAAGTCACCTAACATTTTCACGGCACAACGTAGAATCTACGAAGTTCTACAACTTCTGTCGAACAGTGTATTTCGTTTATCGGGATTTTTAGGCGACACCAGCTGGGTTCCATGGGCCTAGCATGGTGTCAACCAGGTTCCAGACATTTTTGGCTCGCATAACTCGTCTACCACGAATTCCTCGTGGCGTCAACTAGGTTCCACAAGTTCGACGCGACGCCAATCGGGTTCCTCGAGTTTTTGGGTAACGCCATCCTTCTACCAAGAATTCTCAATCACACCGATCCACTGTATCATCATTAACATCGTTCTAGCCTCGTTTAATCATTCTCAGGGCAGCTAAGTTAGCCCTTTAACCTATAACAACGTGTCAGAGTCGTGGCAGAGATTCTGGCGAAGATGTGAGAAAAATTCATCGTAATCCTAACTTTCGTTCGAATTCCCAAAACCGAGAATTACAAAATATAATTAATCTGAAGCAGATTCACTTTGATTACCTGATACAGTACTAAAATAGCAAATGGCCGACACTTAGATGCACAGTCGGAAAGGAAATCATACGTTAAGGGGTTAATTTTAGAAATTCGTATTTACTCACGTATGTCTATTGCGTTATTCTTCGAAACTAGTGTACCTATTAAATGTTACAGTACGTTAGGTACATACGTCGGATCTACATATTTGTCTATTCTACTTTGACGGCTCTTATGTGGGTCTGCACATGCATGCGTGTTTAAAAGAGGCGTACCCTGAAAGGCAGACATCGCGTCGCCCGCGTACTATGCGCATTATGCTTCATTTCACCGTCTACTCTGCTCCGCGCGCTGTCTAAGGAATTTTCACCGACAGCCATACTTTTCCCCGTCGTTCGCCTTCTTTCACCTCTTACTTTGCAACGTTCGAGTGTTACTCCCGGTCGGAGTTTCCGATTATCAGAAACTCGAAACAATCGACGGGGGAGTGTTCGAAGTGTTCCTGGCGAAAAAAAGACTCGCGATCTTTTCCGTCTTCCGCCCGGGCGAAAAATAAAGGAAAGTTTCGCAAGCCTTGACCCGCCATCACACGTATACCGTTTTGCTGTCTCGAGAAGCCGGAGAGAGAGAGAGAGAGAAAAGAAAAACGAAGAAGTCTTTTGACGTGAAATTAATTAAAAGTTCGCTAACGGTCGGGGGGCGCATATCCTTTTGGGGTTTGCGTGGAAAATCGTCGTCGTTGCGTCTACACGCGATCATTGTGCTTGTAGAATGGGGAGAAAGCCCCCCATTGCTGATTTATGTCTTTCGATTCGTTACGGTTTCTCGGCGCTCCGGTTAAAGACGCTAATGATAATCTCGGTGGTCCTTGAGACGATGACAGAAGCGAAACCTTTCTGCCATTTTAACGTTCGAATTAGGTCTCGAATCATTCCCGACGAAGCGACTTCTGAGTGGTTTTAAGGAATGTTCTATTATTTTTTATATCTAGGTTTGTCTCTCGCGTTATCTCTTTTAAATGATTATTATGAATTCGTGGTTGAATGAGATTAACAGAAAGGTCTTCCCAAGTGTGGCGGTAGCAAGAATGAAATTTTTAAACTTTCAAGAGAAGACGATTGTTTGGAATATTTACGAATACCTTCAGGGTTTCGAAACCCTTTCTGCGCGTTCTTAATTATTTAATTTTGTGACACGGTAAGGGGGACCCGAGGTTGCCTCGATCCGGTGGCGTATAATTCAACGCAATGTGCTGGAACGATGCCATTTTGCCACATAATTTCGCGGAATGGAAACGCGAGAGCTCTCGCATGATTATTTACCCGCCTAATAGCCGTCACCGAACGGTGGAATATTAAGAAGCTGAGCACGTAGCGTTTAGATATTTCTACGGCTGATTCTGTTGGTCGCGCCTTCATTTCCCCCCCGTGATACGAAAATTATTCCTTCCTTTTTTCCGCATACGTCCAGCTCGAATTTTTCACGTCGCATGCTTCGCACAGGGTACACTTTTGCACGGACGATGGGAGAAACGGTGTGTTGAGAAAGATTTATAAACGTATTCGATGGTAAAACGCGGCGCAGTCTCGCGTAACAGCGTTAACTCTTCATCTAACGCAATAATAACTCGCTAATCTACCGGGGTTGACTTCAGTTGCGTTGCACCCCTAAATCTCGTTACACGTCGCACAGTGTACCCTTAAATCTCATTACGCGTTATGTACATACAGCGTGCGCTTACACCGTGTATCTTCTCCCGCAGTCAAAACTCTACGCGTGTACCCTGCGATTGTTTGAAATCATTCGGAGCTTGTTCCTTTGAAAATTGAATTTTTTATGTGCGCACGTAAATGTCATCTTCTGACCACTCGAAATTCTGCGCGCGTAGCTTGAATTTATAATGTTTAACCCTTTAGCTGCTACGTGACGGTGTAGTGGCCTCACGCTGTGTCATTTTGCGGGAGGAAACGGTACTATAGTGATTTCTTTCCGAGCGATACCTTTTTTTTCACGAAAAGAGGCTGCGGTGGCTTCCCTCTGAGTGAGGTTTCTTTTTAACGAAGAGACACTGTAGTGGTTCACTTGTTTTCTCGCGTTTGAAGCCGTGTATATTTCATGTGTGACGTGGAAATTATTTTGTGTTTGGATTTGCATTAGTCTTCTCATGAGACGATAAAAATTCGTAGAATTGAGTTCTTTCCGACTTTTGGGTACAATTAAAGTTTAATTTTTTTTTTAAATGAAATTTCCATTATTGCTGATCACCTTTTGCCATTTTTCTGGAAACTTGGTGTCTTCGAATTAATTATGTGAATCCAGTCGGTCCACATATTTCCACGGTCAGCTTCGCCATAGTTAAAGGGTTAAGATTATTTAAAGCATTCTTATTTTAAAATTCAACCTATAATCTCTGTGCACAAATTCCTCCTACAGCGTACAGACACACGAATACAACGAAAAATTAATTATCAGCTGTCCTCCGAGACAAACGATCGAAATTTACCAGCGCGAGGATACTTGATGTATAACATACACCGATTACAAGCTGACGCTTCCGTTGAACGCATAAGAAACGTTCACTCACTCGGTATAAATCTCGTCGCCCACACGCTTCCGCCAGAATCATCTCCGAAATTCCTCGCACGGTGCACGCTCCCGCCGTGAAATCGATTTACCCTGGATATCCAGAGCGGCCATCCGGGATTTATTCGCGGGGAATCCGCCGCGAACACATACACGTATATACAAGTAACGAAAACGACGGCCCTAGGTTTACGTGTGTATGATTAATTAATACTCGAGACCGTACGGTTAATTATCACCGCTCGGGATAATCCCTTAGGTTTGCGCCGTTGAGCTTCTGACATTGGATAAGATGGCTTTCGAGCGGGCCACTTCGCTTCCCGTTACGATTGATCGAGCCCGTTGATGGAGTATCAGACACTGGTAAGCATGATTCCGTTAATTGCGAGCACATTGGTCTCTCGCGCCGTTCACTCGCAACACGTCCGCTTGTCCGTGTGTATTAATTAGCCGCGTTTCCAGTCAAGGGTTAGCTTAACCGGGAGGAGAAACGAACCTTATCCCGTTTAATACTTGATCGAGGGTCCCGCGAAATTTATGAGGTTTAATGTTTGATTAATTTCACGGACGGCGACTGTTCCGGTTGGTTCGTCGGTCGGTTCGTTCGTAACGTCGTTCTCCCCGTTGAATTTTAGAACTCTATTAATTAGCGATCAAGCCTGGATACCGGAGTGTTCGCCTGCCTCTCGGTTTTGCGTTAATTACGCTGATAAGCTGCTTTGGATTATGTTGATTCTAATCTGATGGTCGGACTTGTTGTTACTTGGAAATTGCGGCGGCCCGATGGAATGATCGAGGAATGAGCTGGCAGCAACTGGTGATGACATGCGGCCTTTTCGCCAGCGTGGCGGAAACTTTGCCTTTTTTTTTCGTTTTCAAGTGTTTTCACACCGTGGCGTGTTAATTTGTGGTGTTATCGATGTGTGAAAGTTAACGGAGGATGCGAAGATATTAGCTTTGGCTTTTTGGAGAAGTTGAAATTGGCTGTATATGAGTTTTGGTTAGGATGACGGGTATATTTGGTGCTGTACTACTTGAAGTTCGAAGAGTTACGTTTGTTTAATGATTAGAAAAGCTAGGTATAAATTCAGAGATCATTTTTCTCAACGAAGGATAAATTTATTTCATTGATGTTTGCAATGTTTATTGAGAAATGATAGGCATTGCAGACTGTTGGTACAAAGTGAGATTTATTTTGTTCATTTTCTGTTCTAGGTTGACTTGTACTACTTGGAACTCGCAGCGTGGTGCAGGGCCGCTCAGGAAGTTGTTTTGATAGCAAGATCGCTCTTTTTTGCCCTGAGCAGAGCTGGGAGCAGCGGCCGGAGCAAATGACGTCGGCAGCCGTACAAAAAGAGTGGGAAACAACGGTTGTGGTGGGAGTGCAGGCTCGTGGGAAGGCATGTGTTGGTGCGTTCGTGAGACGTTTTGTATCCTGGGTTACTTTTATCAACACGTGCCCAAACAGCCTACGATTTCGACGCTATTTTCGTGCAATTTTCGAAGTTTTTAATTTTGCAATGGAATGTTATTTAAGGAATGAATGTTTCGCAAAGGAAATGAATTTGGTGTGCAAGGGAGAAATGAATACACTGTAAAATGTTGTAAAACAATATTGATATATTGCAACCTTTTGTAAAATATACTTTGTACAGTTATCTTACAATAAACAATTGATTTTTTTGATAAATACTTGCATTTCTTCGTTTTTCCTGATATTGACGTCCTTTCCATGATTCCTGTGGTGGCCTGAAACTTCAACCCATAACTAATACAAAAATTTAAATTGTTCTTTAAACAGAAACACTAATTATTCTACAAAGCACTTGAAAATAATACAGAAACATTAATGAATAATAACAATCTCTCTCACAAGAGCGATCTCTCCTTTTGCAACTTTGTTGCCGGGAGCTGCTCCCGAAAATTGCACATTGTTGCAAAACGCGTTATCGGGTTTGCAACTTTGTTGTCCCGAAAATTGCACATTGTTGCACGACGCCCCGTTTTGCAACATTGTGCATTTTTCGAGAACGGTTCGCGGCAACAAAGTTGCAGGCGCGATCTCCCTGTTTGCAACTTTGTTGCCGCGGATCGCTCCCGAAAATTGCACATTGTTGCAAAACGCGTTATCGGGTTTGCAACTTTGTTGTCCCGAAAATTGCACATTGTTGCACGACGCCCCGTTTTGCAACATTGTGCATTTTCGGGAGCGATTCTTGACAACAAAGTTGCAAGCGCGAACTCCCCGTTTGCAACTTTGTTGCCGAAAGCCGCTCCCGAAAATTGCACATTGTTGCAAAACGCGTTATAGTGTTTGCAACTTTGTTGCCGGGAATCGCTCGCGAAAATGCACAATGTTGCAAAACGGGGCGTCGTGCAACAATGTTCATTTTTCGAGAACGATTCGCGGCAACAAAGTTGCAAGCGCGATCTCCCTCTTTGCAACATTGTGTCGCGCGTGTGATTCGCGAAAAAGGATCCCCGAAAATATCAGTTCTCGAGAATTCCTGGAATTTACGTCATTTCTTGGAAATGACGAAATTTCCGAGAATCGAGGCGGTTCCAAGAACTGACCTTCTGTCGTATCATGTTCGCCTAATGAAATGCCTGATTTTGGCCAAAGGGTCTTCGAAAATTTCAGTTCTCGAGAATTCCTGGAATTTACGTCATTTCTCGGAAATGACGAAATTTCCGAGAATCGAGTCGATTCCAAGAAGCGACCTCCTTTCACATCATGTTCGCCTATTAGAAAGTCAATATTTCGCCAAAAATTTTGGAAATTCGGAAATCCTGACTTTCTAATAGGCGAACATGATGTGAAAGGAAGTCGCTTCCTGGAATCGACTCGATTCTCAGAAATTTCGTCAATTCCAAGAAATGACGTAAATTCCAGGAATTCTCGAGAACTGAAATTTTCGAAGAACCTTTGGCCGAAAATCGACTTTCTAATAGGCGAACATGATATGACAGGAGGTCGATTCCTGGAAGTGACTCGATTCTCGGAAATGACCAAATTCCAGGAATTCTCGAGGACCGAAATTGTCGAAGGCCCATTGGTCAATTCTTGGAATCGCCTCGATTCTTGGAAATTTGGTCACTTCCAAGAAATGACGTAAATTCCCGGAATTCTCGAGGACCGAAATTGTCAAAGGCCCATTGGTCAATTCTTGGAATCGCCTCGATTCTTGGAAATTTGGTCATTTCCAAGAAATGACGTAAATTCTCGGAATTCTCGAGGACATTAGCACCGAACGAGTATATTCGCGCGATTTTCGAAAACTTTCTCTAATTTCCGTAGTTTTCGCTCGAATTTCGGGATTTTTTCGATTTTTTCGATGAAAACGCATTCCTGGTGGTTTCTGGAATTCATTTATTCAATTTTGCAAAGGAAAATTGTTTAAACAATGGGTTTATTGCAAAAACAAATGGATTTGGAGTGTAAGGGAGCAATAAATAGATTGTATAATGCTGTAAAACAATACCGGTATATTGTAACCTTGTGTATTATACAGTTTAAACAATAATTTTACAATAAATAACTGATTTATTCATAAATAATCGCATTTCTTCATTTTTCCTGATGTTCAAGTCCTTTCCTTGATATCTAGGGTGTCCCGGAAGGTCCATCTGTCATTCATACACAATGAACATTAGTTTTTCTAATTTGCAATAAGTGTTATAAACAATTTCGGATTAATCCATCGAATGCTATGGTTAATTCAAAGCAAAATTAATATATTCATCTGTTTTATTAAGTTGAAACGTACGGTAATATTATTTAAGGCTTACAATAATTATAAACAATCGTGTAAATTGTTATTTAACGGGAAATACTTATTATTCTATAGTCAAAGTACTTGAAAGTAAAACAGAAACTTTATTTTATTATCTACATTATTAGTACCGTTAAAGTAATTAAACATTTATTATAACTACAAATTCTAAACTGCTTACTACATGCAAGTGTCCTCTAATTTACAATAACTATTATTAAAAGGGAAATATGCAAAGAATCAACTAACCTGGTAATACTTCATGCTCTCGATGATACTCTGGATCGTTTCTCTCTGAACGCTGACGGCAGTCGGAGCAGAACAATCCATCTGGTCTTCTTTAGAATTCCCAAATTAAACGCCTCCAATGATAAACTGCATGATTTACTGCTCCTCCCGTTAAAATACCACTCGATTTAAATTATGGCGTCGGTGTCAATGGTTTCAAGCGCCGATAACAATCATTTGGAATAATTGTTGCTAAGGCACTCCTTGCTACATTGTAAAATTCAGAAAATTTCAATTAATTTTATCGTTACTTTAAGATTCACCCCCTTAACCAAGTTCTATACGATACATTTTTCGAATGACGAATAGTTCCAGAGATAATTACGTGGAGTGATTAAAGTGAAACACCTTGTATGCATATTTCCCGGAGTTTCTCTCCGTTTACTTTCATCTGAACAGGAAGCTACAAACTATTGCTAAATTCTTCCTCCTCCACTCTCTGCTAAACGCCCATACTTCATTCTTTAATACTTAAAGTTCCCAAATTTATCGTAAATAACGAGTGAAACATCTTCGAAGCATAGTTCTCGCTATTAGACCGTGCGACCACTACTAAATTCCCACAGTGCCCTACCGTTGCTCAAGTAGGCGTAGTCTATTGCTCCAATATCGCTTCCATGCTCCCGTTTGTCTGACCACTTCACGTAGAGTAACTTCGTGAACGGTCCTGGCCGTAGTGCGTGGCGAATCGGTTGACCTATACCACTTAGACCACCCGCTATCTCACTTAATTGACCTGTACTACTTAAAATTCAAACACACCCGATACTTCGCTGCTTCCCTACAAAAGTCCAGCGTCTCTTTTCCAATCAATTAGAAACCTTCCCTCGTTTCTGCACACTGAACCAGAGAGAACGTGAAAATTCTCCAAAGCACGTAACAACGGTCGTGAACGCTAACACACCTCGCTAGAATCACGTGGAGAGAATAAGTGGAAATGGGACGAAATAAACGGGCCGGTACAGTCAACAGGGGTACACACGGCCGTCACAGGCGTTCGTTACGTCTGACGACGACTTTTCCGACGAGGCGTGAACGCACAAGCCAGGGTATTACCTTCGTAGGTATAATACCGCTTATTCATGCCTCCTTGGCGTCGTAGCGCGCGCGCGCGCGTCAACGGTGAATGTGAAAACGCGCACGCTGGTCGGTCGTCCGCCTTCATTCATGTGTCCTCGAGTGTCGAGATCCTTGTGTATACAGCGTGCTTTTCAGCGGCGGATTTAATTTAGATTCGCGTCCAGGGCAGCGTGGCGCGGCGTGGTGCGACGCGGCGCGAGAACGGGGAAAAAGGGAAATGAAACGAACGCCGGGGGAAAGTAAATTAGGCTGCGGCCTAATGACGTGACAAACCATCGCCCTTTGAATATGGTCCCGTCGCCGGTGTTTCTTAACGAGTATCCCCACCGCCCACACGGCTTTCGACCCCTCTCGTTTTGCCTTCTCTCTATTTTCGGGGTAAGCTACCTTTTTGTAAGCTACCCAGAGTGAAATCGTTTTATCCGACGACGAGAGCTGTTCCGGCCTCTCCTGGTCCACGAGCACTTCGCTTTTTGGGGCGATCGTTTCGGGACTGTTTAGGGTGCCTCCGGCTGCATCGTTTTTCTTTATCGAATATTTCCACGATCAATCGTGGAGAGAGAGCTTACGAGACGATCTTTTTTTTCTCTCTTCTTCGACTCGTTTCCTTTTTCCGAGCATATTTCTCCGAAGCTCTTCTTTCTTCTTCTTCTTTTTTTTGGGACACTTGTACGGCTCGTACTCGTCGTGGGACTCGCGTGTCCCTTGTACTCGGAAGAAGTCTATTTTCTCCCCGGTACTTTTCCTCTCTTTTTCAAATGTCCGCGTTTAATGGGCCGTGCTTGATATCGCCGTGGTTCGCGCGGCGCGAGGAGAAACATTATGAACGAACGTTAATTGGTTCCACTCAATTAAGAGAAATTATCAAGTTAATATTTTCAGGGTCGGTTTTCTTTCGCTTGCGAAACCGCGTCGCCCGAGTGGGGCAACGGTTGAAATTCGAAACTGCGCCCCGTGGAAATTTCAAGGAACACCCAGCCGAAAAGATATCCCCCAGCGTCAATTAAAAATGTTCCTTCAATTAACCAACAGAATGTCTCTATAAAAGGGAGAAAAAGTTACACGTAGCTAACGAAATGAAACTATGTCAAATTACGCAATTCACTCACTCTTTATACACGACACTTTGCCCCTTCTCCATTGAACGTAAGTCCTTCGTCGTCTCATCTCCATCGGTGAAACTTTATATTAAGCGATCCTATCGATGAAAGTAATTATAAATAAAGCCCTCTATAGAAATAACTTCGATACGGTTTACTCGTTGTCGAATTAATAACTTGTCAAGCCAACAGGCTCCGATAGAAAGAGTAAAAGAGAGAGGGGAGACAGAGACGATGTTCGGCGTTTATTAAATCAATTCGGGGCCAGAAAACGCGGAACACCGGGGCGCAGGATCGCATTACGAAGAAAATATATTTTCCTCCGCAGCGTCACTGCGCCAACCTATCAGGGTCGCGAGGCGGCGCAAGGTGGTAATTGCCAATTAACTGTAATTAATTCATTGAGCCAAGTGGCAGTGATCAAGCCAGCCATATCTCCGTCCCTGGGAACTGGTCCTAACGATCCGCGATCGGTTTCCGGCCAATCGAATACCGAGGGAAACACGATTCGGCAATTTGAAGCCGCCCGTTTGTCAATTTACATATTTCAAACAACCGTTTAAGACGGCCTTTACATCGACCCGCTTGAGAACGCTTGCACGGGACACGCTGGCAGACTTTATTCTTATTCTTTAGCTTGGTAGCGATAGGACTTCACTCGTGATTTCGTTTATTCTTGAGGTTGCTGTGCTAGATGTATTCGGTGTCACGTGTTTCCGATCGATTTTAAGAAGGATGCGACGAGTTTCGGTCGTTTGTGTGAAAACGTTTAGGTAAACGAGTGTTATGCATAGGTGTAGAGATTACAGTGACAAGATATGGGTTGATTTTGGTCAAAGTTTTCGCGTAGCTAGAGAATCCGGAAATATTGGTCGTATGTAGTTTTTACCTGTTGATTGTTCATGTTTAAGGGATGAATTAATTATTCTGTAAATTATTAGTTAGAGAAGAATCTTGTCTGATTTTTCACGAGGAATAATTCGACGCGAAGGAAATTCGGGGAAAATTATTGATACGAGCATTAATCGACGATTCGTTCAAGTCACATAATTTGTTTTTTCCTCGAGCAATTAAATATTCGCTTCCAATTCTTGCCAATTATTTTCCTTTAAGTTTCATTATTTCATTCCGAAAGTATCGCTACAAACATAAGACGAAAGGTACAACTGTGCTGTTAGAACACGCATATTTCAATATTTCCGTCGATTACACAACAGTAATATTAACACTCAGTTTCACTCGATTCCCACAGTCAATTTGCTCCCGTTTCACTCGCACCATGCCAAATTATTTCCCAAAAGGTTACAGTTGCTCTTGTTGCCGCCGTAAGCAAATATTAACACGATTTTCAAAGGCGAGCATCAACTCCTGTTTGCCGTCGGGGTGAACGTTCCGCGGATGCGTGGGTGCGAATAACAAGTGTTTGAAATAAGAGATCGGGACGCGGCGGAGGTTCTCTTTCAGATGAAACGCGTAGGCGAAACGAACGAAACCTGAAAATAAACGTGGAAGTTTTATGCATACTCAGGGTCGAGAGTAATTCGACCAACTGGACCAAACGTCTGACTTGCTAGAAAGCAATTTTCCCTCGCGTTTCTCCATCTAACCGTTCAAATATAAACAGAAAAAGGCAGAAAGGAGCAGCACCGAACCTCTTCAACGTATGCAGAAAGAAAAAAAGAAATGGGAAAAACAGAAGAAATACGATATTTCACTCGCGATATTCAATTTCCTGCCAGTAACTCGAACAAGAATACCCAAAATTTCGAATTCCCCTCTGTCGCTTGTCCCGCTCTCCCCCTTGTTGTCCTCGCCGGTGAATTTTTCCCGAAATCCTGCGATCGATCAATCATGTCGCGGCCATTGTTCCGGCAGAAAAATGGTTCGCTCCGTTTCGGCGATCGCCGGCTATATTTAACGAGCTGGAGATCGAGAGCACGCGAATAAGAAGACGCCGGGCGCGAACGATTCAAAGTATCGTTAGGGGAGCCGGAAGATTGAAGTGGCAGCGTTTTCTTGCCCGGTTTTTGCGCCTCACAATGGAACACGCCAGGAAATACGATCTACGTGTCTCGTAACCCAGTTTCGCGGATCATTTTCCTTTTGCCACGAAAAGTCGATCGTCCCTCTCGAGGCGTTCGTCTCTCGATACTACACACGCGTTGTTCTTTCCCCCCTTTCTAGCCTTGCGAAAAATTCGTCTCCCTTCTGCTTTTCGATCGAGAGCGATCAGCATTCGCCCGCGTCGAATGTACTCGTTAAAGATTGAACAAAGTATATGTTCGACGGTGACACCCGAATCGCGAAACCGTGGAAAGTAGTTTGTTCATTGGAATTCTCCTTTCGACACCTCGTTTCTAATTGGACCGGAGAATACCTGGCCGCGAGTTCCGGAAGGATCTTTGTACGGCTGGCGCGCACAGCTCTGTAGCTCGACGAAAAGAAAGACACGGAAAATGGAATGCACGGATACATCCCTCCTCCCTTATTTTCACCCCTTTCTTTCTCTCTCTCTCTCTCTCTCTCTCGACTTGCCTCACACTCCAACTCCTCTCCCTCGTCTTTTTCCTTTCATTCCACGCTCGTGCGATCTTCCGCCCCTTCACGGTTTCCTCTGTCGTTCTTCCTTCTTCTCCCCTTTCCGCCCTCCTCCTCCGCTCTTTTCTTCCCTCGTTTAGCTAACTGCTACGGAGGAAAAGACACTCGGGAATCGCGAATTGTGTAGCCCGTTACGATCCTCGGAATTGAAAGCAAATATTTTGAAAAAATCGTCGAAGACAGTTTTTAGAAGTTTCCTTCTTTCTTCCTTCGCCTTTCTCCGTACTTTACGCAGACTGTTTCCCTTTCATTCCTCTTTCTTCGCTGCCCTTCTAGGTTTCTACGCTTCTTTTTTCAGTGCTGTGCTAGGAAGGTGGCACGTCGCGTAATTTCCCTTCCCCGAGTGGCGGTTATTTTTTCAACGTTCATCTGGAAATACCTTGATCCTAATTGCGCCGGTTGAAAGCCGCCCCGCTGGAACGAGTAATTCTTTCTTAAAAACAAGAGGCGTTAGTGTCTTCTCGCTGTGTTTCTCGCTAGCCTTCACTTTCCGAATTTATTCTCCGCGAGATGTTGATTTTTCGCGCGTTTCGTTGTCGGTAGGGAAACGAGGCAACGACAGGGTGAAAAGGGGTGTATTTTTGTATTCGTGGAGTTGTCAGCGGTAATGTAACAGGTTTCGAGTGCTCGTAAGAGGAAATTTTTAAGAATCTGACCGAAAATATGTTTTCTTCCTCTTCGATCCGCGGGGAATCAATTCGGCAAGTTTTCACGCGTTTCCTGTTTGTTTACCCGCTGCTCAAAAGCCAGGAGTACACATCACTGTCGCTTATTGTTAGAAATTCATAAGTCATGCTTTTTCGCTCGGGCACAGCGAGCAGCGGATTTACGATCTGCACACTTTTGTTACGTATATGCTGATACGGTGGGATGAAAGAAAATCTGCATTTGCATATAATCCATTATCTCTGGGCGAATACGTCGGGTTTTACTTTGACGTTACATTGACGAGTTTATGTAATTCGCTGGAGAGCATGTTATTCGTGTAATTTGAATAAAACGAGCTTCAGCATCTGTAAATTCAGTCAGAATGTACGAATGTTATTACCTATTACTCATTGTGCACTGTGCTTCAGTTACGATTTTGCAGCGAAGCATTCGTAATTTTATATTTAAACTTTGTTGCAAGATGAGAACAAACAAGCGTGGAACGCTGCACACAATATGGAGATTGTGCTTGCTTTTTTAATTGAATTTCGTTACCACATTCTATAAGCAAGAATAAGGAAAGATGCTCTGTAAAAGTACGTTCATTAAAGTTGAACTTTTATTTAAAAATATGAACTGTAAAGTGCAATTTCCTGCTATTAATTCACTCGAAACATAAGAACGTAATAAGTAGAGAACATAAAAAGTCATAGTAAAAATTGACTAAAATTAAGCTCATCATTCTTCCCCTCATACCTCAGATTTCAACGTAACTACCGTAATATTATACCTTCTCAAGAATCCATCAAACCTACACTCATTCCTACCCTCAAAACAACCTCCCAAAACTGCAGAATTCTGAAGTATAGCAACGAACCAAAAAGAAAAAATATATATAATAGGTGCAACCAAAATTCTATTCCAACATCCGAACCTACTAAAATTTCCCTCTCATCCTCTCGTATCGTTCAAAAGCGCCTGTTCCGGCACACGTGTGGAACCGAGGACCACCGAAAACTATCTACTCGATCTTCTCACTCTCGATCGTCGGTACACGTCGGTTCCGTCGCGTCTCGAGTATTTTTCTCGCTGGCCGTGAATCGGGCTGGCCTCTCTTCAACGATCGAACCAGCCGAATGCGGAGGGCCAACACGTACGTACGTACGTACGTAAGTAGGTATCTCTGCTATGAAGAGCGACCGGGTCGAGTTGGCCAGGATGGCAGCCATGTAAATAGGCCAGCGGCATAATTTATACCCGTCATGCCTAGGAACGGGAGAGAGAGAGAGAGAGAGAGAGCTGGCGCACGGGTCTACTGGGATCCAAACTGTCGACCGAAAAGCTGCAGAACACGCACGGCTTGTCGGATCACGGCTAACACGCTCTCCCCGTACTTTTTATTCCGCCCCTACGCTACACTCCCTCTTCCCCCACTTCTCCTTTACTCTCGTTCACCGCTGTTCTTCCCTCTCGTGACGAGAATTCGTCCACGGCTCTCCTCCTCGTGTCTCTCTGCGTTTTACCGCCGCTCGCCTCCTCCGCCAACGACTTTTTATCGCCGCGTTTCTCCCGTGCTTCTTCTCTCTACGCCGCGCAGTCGGTGTCGATGGTACCGGGGAGAATTTCTTTCTTTCCTCCCTTTCCTTCCTTTTTTCCTCTCTCTCTCTCTCTCTACCTCAGGGAAAACATCGCTCTGCCGGAGATTGCCGCTGGTCCCTCTCGTACGTTTTTGCGCGAATTTTTTCTCCACGTACCCGCCACCATTGTACGGACGATTTTCCCCCCGCAGGTAGACTCCTTGTATTCCGTTCGCGACGGTGGGAATAGTATATACCGGATGAAATGTCGTCTGTGAATTTCGAAAAGGGGGGTAATGCAGAAGGAACGGAGAAGAGGCTACCCTGTCTGGTAGATGTCACGCGAGAGATACAGCAAGGGAACTAGGGTGTATTGTTCCGAATTCGCCGGGTGTGTAACGTCGAATCATCGATTCCCCATCCCCCTTTTTACCTTTCCTTTCACACCGCCCGAGGGGCTGCCCGCGGTTCCGATGGAAAGGGACGCGAGCGCGAACCTAACTAGGGGGTAATTAGAATCGACGACAAAACCGTGGCCACGCAGTTGGAACAGTTTGTAATGGAGATTAATCGATCTCGGGGTGGCCGACGCGGTGTCATTCCCGCGGAGGCACCCTCTGCCCGCTTCGAGATGCTCCATATTCGGCCGAAATTATCCTCACCCTCTCTCTCTCTCTCTCTCTCGAGATCTACTATCGTCACGACGAATACGCCTCGCGGAGGAGCGAGAGAGAGAGAGAGAGAGGGAGCGTGTTGCCGGGGGTGGAGAGGACAGGAAATCTAGTAAGGGCGCCGTGAAAAAAGAGAGCAACGCGTCGAACCACGACGTAGCGCGTTAAGTAAAGCGTACCAAAAAAAGCGCGAGTCAAAGTGAAGCAAAGCGAAGATGGTGGCGGAACGGGTGCAGTGAAGGGCGAGAGAGGAGGGTGTATAGGGTGGGTGGCTGGACGGATGGGTGGGCATAGGCCATCTGTGTGTGTTCCGAAAAGAGGAAGAGAGAGAGATAGAGGGTGATGGAAAGAGAGCAGGAGAATAAGGTGTATCAGGGCGAGGCAACAAACGGGCCTCGGCAGAGGTGGTGAAAGAGAGGGCGCCTGCGGGTAGTTCGACGGGGGTTGTAGCGAGCTATGACGTCACTAGGAGCGTCATACCGTTTCTACCCCTTCCCCACCCTCGATCAATGACGCGACCTTGCCGCCCTTCTGCACCCTCCACCATCCTCGCGCGACCCACGATTCTCCACGTTACCCCTTCGGGCTGAACCAACCCGTCCCAGTACTCAAAGGGGCGGCGGCTGTTTCTGCAACCTGGCAACCCTGTCTATATTTAGCATCCATTCCGTTCCCCACCAGGGATCTCTCCCTTCGTTCCCCACTCTCTCTCTCTCTTTCTCTCTCTCTCTTTCTCCACCGGTGCAAATCTACCATTCTCCGTGTAGAATTCTCTATCTCCCTCTCTCTCTCGATCTCTTTCATCTCTCCTCTCTGCCACACTTGATCAAGCTTCACCCTCCTTCTCTCTCTGTCAACGTTTCTCCGTTGTCCCTTCGTGGCTCTGCTGCGTCACACAGTCTCCCTTCCACTCCGTCGCTCCTCGTTATTCTCTGCTCCACGCTCTCTTTCTCCGATTCCTATCTTCGTCGCTCCAGCTCAGCCTCGGTAACCCGTTCCTCTCCGACCAACCAACGATATAAACAACCGGTTTGCGCAGGCGTCGAGCGCGAAAGGCGGCGGCTCGAACGACGCCCGATATCAACAGACACTGGGAAAGAGAGACCCGGGTTGCCTCGTCTCCCGCATCTCCGTCCTCTTTCTCGTTTCAGGCCTCCACGGGATCGCCAGGCTCGGCCGATAGGACACCTGGTTCGATGAGATCGTGTCCACGAGGTCGCGTTAATTTTTCATTCGTCGCCCGATCGAATCGATCCTTCTCGCAACGAGAGAGGAGCGATTGCTTCTCGGGAAGCTGTCTTTTCGAAATGTTCACCGTTCGTTCGAGGAGAGAGAGAGGAGGACAGTGGGAAAAGGCTTATTTCGAAACTGGACGATCGAACGTCGAGAACCGTCTTTTGTTTATGGTTCTATCGGGAGAGATAGTAGTAGGTTTTACGACGAGGCCTCTATCGAGATGGAGATAAGACGGGGGAACGATTCATCGTGTACACGGCCGTAGCTATCGATAAACCGGCGCGATAGTTCTGAATGGTCGTGTCAGCCCCGATAGACGGATCTTCTAAATTTGCTGCGAAACGTCCTTGCCCTTTCGATTCAATTCCGCGTCCACGAGGAACGCGGAACGTTTTATCCTCGTCATCTACATGATTTCCCTCGATTTACTTCTGTTTCTCTCCCCTGACAGTCGCGAAAGTATTTCTGATACGGACGTTTTCGTGCAGGTCAACACGGGTCAAATTCTAATTCGGATAAGGAAGTTAAGTTTACTCGCTTCCTGGAATAGATATACGTATTTAAGCGGGAGGGAAATTTAGAATCGGTATTTTTACTCGTTGAAAATCCTACTTTGATTACACACCACATTCGTGAATATTCATCCTACCGACGTAATTCTCGAAAAATTCCTCGACTCTCTGACCATATACGGGGATGTTCTACTGGATCTCTAATAATAGCTCCAAACACAATTCTACCCTTCGTTCTCGTCACTTTTAATTATTCGTACAAAAGCCTGGCATGTTGAATACGCCCATTAGCGTTGCATTTTACCGAAAAATCGTTCTTGCCTTTTGTTATTTGCAAAATCGACGAATTCCACTTTTTCATACAGCTGTTCCCTGAAAATTATACCCTTTCCGTGCCTTCCCTAAGGCGACACGCCTTTAACATATTTACTGTTTAATTCCTTAAGTCAATATAGAAGAAACTCATCCTGTTCAAATTTTTCCTCCCATTTTTGTTCCAGTAATTAATTTACCGTGCTGCAAACACGTTAATAATGATATTAATAAGCAAAGGTACCTTCATTTATGTAAAATCATCAGATAATTATTTTCAATATGGCGTTACATTTAATACCAGTAAGCAATACAGACGAATTTCATTCTGTACAAATTCTTCCTCCTCCCTCTGTCCGCTGTGCAATAAAAACGTTAATAATAATGATAATAAGCAAAGGTATTTTTATTCACGTGAAATCATCAGTAAATTATTTTCAATCTCAAATCTCATTCCGTACAAACTTTTCCTTCTCCCTTTGTTCACTGTGCAACAAAAACGTTAATAATGATAACAATTTGTTAGTTAATTTCTTATTTTAATACGAGTGAGCATCCTATACAAAACTTTTTCCTCTTCTTCTCTTCCAGTAATTCTGTTCAATAAAACCGTGAATAAAATGAACAACAACGCTAAACAAAAATCCACACAGTCTCTCCACGCACGTACGCGAAATCGTGAGTTAATTCGACCCAACTCCACCATACCTACCCTTTTTACACGTGCGATTGCGATAAATTCACTTACCTGTGCCGCCCCTCGAAAATTCCAACGCACGATGTGTCCGGAAAAAATTCGACCGATTTAAATTGAAAGCGGTGGCCCCGGCTCGACCGGCGGCGCTCCGCCAGGTA
>NW_017100202.1:530339-542039 GCF_001263275.1 Habropoda laboriosa | reverse complement strand
TCGTCGTGCCGCTTCGTCGTTAGCATGTGAATGAGGCAGAAACGACTCTCGTTCGAATTCAGCTCGGCCCGACGTTGGATGACTACGGTTCTCTGGGCGAGTAGAAGGGGGGGACGGTTCGCAGGATCCATCGATCACCGGCCATTTGGCTGAAATAATTCGAATGCAAATGCGGGGAACGGACGACGACGTCGTCTCGCTTTTCGAAGGAGCTTTACTACCAGCTGTCCCGCGATCAGACTAACCAACAGAGAAAGAGAGAGAGAGAGAGAGGATTGTGTGAAATTAGTACGCGGCGACACGTGGCCACGAGTTTTCCCTTAATCTCGATTTCCAAAGTTTCTCCAGGGGGATGATACTGAACGTTGAACAGTTTCGTCTCTCCGATCTACGTGTCACGAGGAAACTTCTTTGCTGATGCTTTTGGGTGGAAACAGGGAGATACGTTTTGATGCTGTGTAGCAGCAACGTTGCTTACGGCTTCGGCTTCACGTGAATAGGTATGCGACCCTCGATTTACAGTGGGGTGACTAGCTTTGATCATACTGGCCGTATTAGTCTGCATTAGCTAAATTAATGTGGCACGTTCGCGGGATTAGGGAGATGATCGAGATATCTAGAGACTGTTTATTTTGTCTTGCTTATGGTAAAGGCAGGTGTTTGTAGTTCGTAGCTAATTATTCGGGGATAATTGTGGAAATGTATTTGCCAGATTATTTGTATCATTGTAGATCAATCGGTAATCGTTGTTTATTAAAAATATTTCAAACAATTTTTCATTTAAATTTTCGGAACTACTATTAAATTGGGAATGTACGTGTTTCGCACAATTTAGGTGCAACGTTAACTTGGAGAATTATTGTTAATTGAGAATTTTCAAAATTTTATTAGACAATGCAAGATTTTCAGGAATTCTTGTCAGATCTTCTTAACTGTAAATCTTCAATAACTTTGTCTAGAGATCAGAAGGTACATCTACGAAGTGTCGAAGCAGCTGTCCCTGTAAGCACGTTCGACAAGAACAGATAAACAACGATGGAAGCGTCTTTGGTGTTTAAAAATCGTTTTCCTTAAAAGCGAAGAAAGAGACGAGCAACGATGGAATTCGATTATTTCTAGACGAAAACCAGCCAACGACGTCGCCTATCGACGTTTCCCCTTTAAAAATAATTACAGAGTTAAGGAGTTAAGCGCGTAACAGTAAGCACCGCGTCGTAGAAATATTTATACACTCGTCCTTGTTTCCTCGTGTCTACTATTCCGTTTGCGTATTCGCCTTAAGATACAATTTTTAAAAGGCTCGTTCTACAGTTTCCCGACTGAATAGCGCTTTGTACGTTGTCTGAAGCCGTGGCGAGTTAAAACTTTGAAGAAACATACTGTTATTTAATACAAGAGGAAACGTTTTTCACTTTTTCTCTTTTTTCTATCCTTGGAGATGCAGAAGAAAGATTCTATTAAAAAAAAAAAAAGACAAAAATTGTATCGTAACAAACGTCATTTGTTCGACAAAACAACAGCCTGAAGATTTCATTCCTGCGGAAAAACATCGAACGTGTTGAATATGTCTTTCTTTCTTTTTTTTTTTTTTGCGTCGCTATAACCGAACACGGCAATTTCCCCAGAATTTTTCTACTTAGTACAAAACGGCCGAGGGAGTATTTTATACGTTATCGTTCGGTTAAAATGGTTTTTACTTTATACTTAGCGTAAAAGCAGATTTTCTGCCACTTTATTATTCATTATATGTTAATTAATTTGTCCGGTATAGCCTGGCCGTTCCGCTTGCTTGTTACTTTTTACAGCACGCTTTCAACTCCCGCGTTAGCGTGATATTTCCTTTCCCTGTTTTGCCCGGCGAACTTCGGCATGCTTTATACGAATTCTGTCTTTCCGTTTATTTTCTTTTTTTTCCGCTCCCGATCGCGGGATACAAATTGTAAAAGTACGCGAGGATTTCTGACAAGTCCCTGCATAAATCATTGCGCGCGATTCCGCACTGCGGTTCGGCTATTTGCAACAACCGGATATTTAGTTGCTGCCTTGGCGTTCCTCTGTCTTTGATAGTTTTCGTAGAACGTGTCAAAGAAAGGGACCTTTCAGTTTTCATTTCAATTTTTAGAAAGAAAATTTGTTCAAAGAAAAATCTCTTAGACTATACAATTGCAATTCTAATTTTAACCAAATTTTACTGTCTTTTTCTTCTTAATTTTGCTCTTTCGTAATTTTTCTGAATTTTCTAATTCCAAGATTCGTTTACTGAAGTGCGCGAGAGGAAAGATTTTTCGACAAATTTTCACTCTAAGAATTTTCTAATTGGAAGATTTGTTTTTGAAATATAGGAGAAAAAAGATTTGACGTGAATATTGAAGAAATAAATGGCCAGTTGGCAACGTGTATCGACTTACCTGCGAATCGATAGGGAGGGAGGGACGGATCGAATCACATCGCAGGTTACATTTAAATAAACGATCCTGTATTGTGACAAATTTGATTGGTATACAACGGTTTACAAGGGAATCGATCGTATCATGCCACGGAATGGTACGGGAGATGACGAAGGATACTCGAATCGAAGGTACAAGCGTAATTCTTATGCAGCGATCGGTGAAAGCGCAAACTGGAAGACGCTATTTTATTTTTCTCTTTTATATTCCTTGTTCTCTTCTTCGTGTTTCTTTTATTCCACCTGTTTTCCTTTTTCCTTTTTTTTTTTTTTAGTTTCGTTCGTTCTCATCATTTCGTTTTGGGATTCGTTTGATTCTCATCGCGTGATCTCGTTTTACACGTAATTACGCTATCTCGGACGAGTTTCGCTATTATTCTGTTAGCCTTTACGCGCGCTTCCTCTCTTCTCACTTTTTTCTTTCTTTTCTACAGCTCATGGTGCACCGTCTGATACTGAGTCGTTCCACTGGATCGTTGTAAATACTCTTCGCCGTTATTCATTCTGATTGCTTTCGTGTAATTTTTCGATTAAAGCTAGCTTTCCCCGTGTATCGAATGTTCTACAAAAATCCGCCGCTTCACCTGAATACCTTACAAAATTGAAAAATTTCATTACTCTCTGGCCTCTAAGTAAGGAAGTATTCACTGTCATCCAGCGTAGAATGTTACAAAAGTGCATTGAAATGTAAAGGAAGGAAAGATGAATAAAGAACAAGTGGATACATTTCGTCTGACTACACATCGACTCATTCTACTGAATTTCCATAAGCACTTCCAAACAACAATTCTATCACCCCGATCCTCGTTATTTTAATTACTTTTATCAAAGCTAGCTTCTAAGCTCGCGATCTCTCTTTCGTACTTTCTTTCGCTTATTATTTACAAAATTAAAAATGTTCTACCCTTTCGTAAAACAGAAAGGGCGCGTCCCGTATTTCCCTCCAAGGCCTGGCAAGTATTTACAGTCGTCCAGCGTAGAACAGCGTAAAAAATCTCCTCAAGCTCTCTTCTTCTTCTTCTTGTTCCTCCTTTCAATTATTCCACGTACAAAAAGAAGCGTCGAAGGTGAACAGGAAGAACAGGCGAAAAGAGGTTTGGTGCAGCGGTGTGAGCCGCGCTCGTAACGACGCCGGGACGGTATACGGGCTACTGTAACACCGTTCATTTTTAGACGCGAGTTCGTTTCTGTACCGGTGAGCTGTGCTTCGGAGGGGGATAGAAAAAATTCACGACGAACATCAACACGAAAAACGTTAACGATCACACAACGACGGAGGGAAGAAAAATATCGTCGCGCGTTTATCTTCAAATCTGGCGGCCATACTCTACACTCCCACAAGAACAAATTACCTCTGACCAATTCGAATTCAATTCTCGAATACACCTTGCCGTTTCTTCTTCCTTCTCTCTGTTCGAATCAGGCGGTAACGTTCTTCTTCTCTTCGTAGCGAGATGCACCTGTCGTGTAAAATTGTACAATCGTTTGTTTTTCCAAACGGATCACGCTGGGGCTCTGGTCGTGAGAACGTGCGGCCTTCGATCAAGATGACTCGAGTTTTCTTCATTCCGGACCGTGTTTGCTTCTTCTCAATCTTCCGATATAAATGCACCACCTCGTATTCGTATCGTGTCTTACCATTGTTTACTTTTAACGACCTTAATACCCGATATACACATTATCTATCGTTACTTTAAACCGGTTGATAGATAACAATTAGTCGTAATAAGAAAATTCTGGCGATATGATAGGTAGATCGGTCTTGTAGTCGCTGCCACGTATAAAACTTCCTCGTCACGGCTCGATCGGGTGTTTATTCCGCGAGTGAATCGCAAGCTTCTTCCTTAATAAACAGGAGAAAGATTTCGGGGATACTTGTGGTTAACCGGGGTGACACAAAACGGTTCATGGAACAATTGGCGGGCATTTTTACATGTTCTCTATGTTTCCGGCAATCGTCGGTTTTCTTACTATGGCAGTTCTGATCGGTGAGTAGGCTCGTGTGCTTCAGAAAAATAGTTTTATACGTCGCAACATGCAACTTGGCTCCGCGATCTCTCTCCCTGTTCTTCTCGCACAGTGCTACGATGATACTCGAAGAATCGATGCTTGCTCGACGACTTTGATTCTCCTATTTTTGATTTCAAATGCTGAAACGCAGCTTTTCGTGAATTTCGAACGTTCCTCGCGTTCTCGATGGAGACCTTTCGAAACTCTTCCCTCGAGGAACACCGTGGAAAACAGTATACTTTGATTATGTTACTTTCAGTCTCGAAAGGAGGCAATATCCATAATTTTAAAAGGGTATCTCTGCTTCACTCTTTAAAAAATATGTACATGTGCGTTTTTGATTTTCGGTCTTGATACACCTTTTTCCCTCCCTTTTGCTTTTACCGCTCGCACCAAAAGGGGGCCTTCCTCTGTCACTTTACGTAGCAACGTAGCACCGGACCTTTATCGCCCCGGGGAGAGATATCGTCCTTTGGCACGAAAAACCTTGGCCGTAAACGTCGTTCTTCGAGCCAGATCACGGCGATCCGACGAACGCAAGGGAACCCGTTTCCTGCGTAAACGGCGGCTCGTGTTCTGTAAAAAGTGTTTTAAGTCCGTCGGCAAATTGAAAAAGCTCCTTCGTCCTCTCTCGGCTCGGATCGGCGCGAACTGGCAGTGATAGGTACTTAATAATGCGTTTACACGATATCGTTAATCCTATGTCGTCATCAAACACACTCGCGTAACGCACACACTCTCGATCTCTCACATTCTCGGTTTCATCTTTCTCTCGCCTCTCATCGTACATCTTTCAATAAACGTCTATACGTATGTATATTTATATAAATATATGCATATTTTACTCACGCATCGATGTGATTATACATCATTTCTTCGTCAGTTAAAAAACGTATCGCGGCTCCGGTGTTGATTTTCTTTCCCACCATCATCTCTTTCACCATACGAATTAATAATCCATTCTCACGAGATCCACAAAATAGTTTACACCGGTGTGGATCCGCAACGAATCCGTGTAATCCGTAATAAAAACCTAGCGGTCACGATAATTAGTAATCAGAATAATGATAATAATAATAATAATAGTAGCGTCACGTCGCGGTCGACCCGTCCTCTTTATTTTTCCCCCACGCGGCTCTTTCGAACTTCTTCAACAGCTTCTACTACCCTCCTTCACCTTCGTTTCCCCTCAATTACCACTTTGTTTCTTCTTCTTCTTCTCCATCGAAATGTCACTCGTATTCATCCTCTCCTCGAACTTTATCTCATAGCACGTCTCTTCTTCTTCGAACGTATTTCTTCCCCTTCCTCTTCTTCGTCGTCGGTCGACCTGCACACCTTTCCTCATACATGTATACACACATACAGCAATATGTATGCACGCGTTTGTGTACGTGTGAATCGTATTTGTTTCGCAGTGTGTTTTCACGGGGGCTTGTTCGAACGGAAATGGCAGTTGAGTGTGTTTGTTCGAGCTGCTGGTTGCACATGCACCCACCCCAGGACCATCGAGTTCTACTATCGAATTTCGCGACCTGTTCTCGTCGCCGGTTTAGCCGGTCGTACGCGTTCCTCCTCTCTACTCCTCTGATTCGCCTGGTTCGATTACAACGTATATATATACAATGTACAAACACGACTTTGCGCGCGACCACATTCGAGGATCGTCCCTACCGACGAGATTCACCGGCGAGAAAAATCCTCGTTCCGATCTAGACGTGTAAACACGGCTTCCTCTGCGATTTCCCTCTTCCTCCCGACACCTCTCGGCTCTGTTGTCCTCTCCTTCAGCGAACGAACACTCCACAAGTTCGCCGAGTAATAGAAAATCGAACCTGAATCGACTCACTTTCGTCGACGATCTGAAATCACGCGTGGCAGTATTCGAGGAACTTGGAGACGCGAAATATGAGACGAGTTAATCGTTCGTCGAGAACTTCGATTTGCCAGAGAGATAGAGAGAGAGAGAGAGAGTGAAAGCAACGGAATCGAAGTAGTCTCGAGAATATCTAACGTCGCGGAGATTCGATTAGCGGCAAACGCGTTGCTCGGGTATTCTTCTGGATCTTTGGATCGTAACTTTTGGGCACGTCGAGAGAGATCGTTCGATTATTCTGGACGAATCGAGACGATTCGTTTGGTTTGTTTCAATCAGCCCAACGGGACAGGAGCGTTTCGTGCTCGTCTGTTTACTAAATTTTCCTTCGTTTTCTTCTTCTCTTTTTGCATTTTTACGTGATGTATTCGGGCTTGTAGTCGCCGAGACGGCCGGCCCAGACACGCGGCGAAGCTGGTGTCCAAGGCACCGCGATGTCTAACATCGTGATGCTCGGCCTCCGCAGGAACGGCGAGAACCTTGTTTTCTTAGGGCTCTTCGGCGGTGATTCTGCGAAGGTGACGCTTCTTCGTGGCGGTCTTCTGGGCGGCGGCGGCGGCGGTGGCGGTGGCAGATTTTTTTTTTGGAGGCGTGGGCAGGGAGATGGCGGGCGACTCGCCTGGGCTATCCAGGTAATTTACACCTGGGTGTGCGTATTGCTGTGCACCTGGTCGCCCTCGGTATTGCCAATCGCGTTTGCCGGTGCGTAGTACTGGAAATTCCAATGGTCGCGCGTTAACCCTGGCTGCTTGTCACATGAATGCTGAAAAGGGGGGTGAGAGGTCTCGTGTGGTGCTTTATCAGTATGGTTTTGTGAACTGCGGATGTTTACGCAACTGATGTGTACTGGTCTCGGGGGATTCGTAGAATATGACGAATGGTGGAGAATTGTTAATCGAGGTTAAAACGAGTTGTGATATTATTAAGTCGTAACAATGTTGCGTTTAATTGCTTTGGAATTCTAACATTTTTCCAGTATTGCAACTTTGTTAGAGGGGGCTGAATCGATAGATACTGGAAGTCTGTGTTTAACGGCTCGATTAATAATTCGAACAATTCAGGCCGTGAAGGTGTGGAAATTCTCGTAAGACGAGTGTAAGTTTTCTATTGGATTCGAAGTGTGGGGTGATTTCGAAGGGTGATTTCGAAGGTGCAACTTTTGCAAGTAACAGGGGTGAGAATTGGGTAATTGTGCTTTGTGTTGACAGTTTCTGTGAGGACGTGTGTTTTTGAGGTTGATGATTTTTACAGGGAAAGTTGTTTCTGTGATGCTGCGACGATACTTAATTCTGTAATATTGAAGTCAAGTATGATATTTGTATCGTGTTTTTCTGGTATATGTGATTTTTCACTTTTTATTTGAATATTGACTAAATTTCGATATCAAAAGTGAACGACTACTGAAACAAGTTGTGCAACTTTCTCTGCAAACGTATAATACTTAAGAATTACTCGGTATTTGACAAGATTAATCATCGTACGATATGAAATCGAATTACTCGAACAATTGTGAATGTTTCAATTACGTGTTTGTATTATTCGTGTGTCAATTTCAGAGGGAACTATGATGTTTATCCAATGTTGCAGCGGTCCTATATAAAAAAAAAAAATAGAATTGCACATACGACAGAACAGTCCGATTTAAAATACAACTTCTTCAGAGATTCGCGAAATCTTCTCCACGCGAAACGACAATTTTTCTTCGGAATCTGTTCGATAATTTCCATCGAAATCTCATTCTCTCGAAAATGTCGAAAACGTATTGGAACACTTTCTCGAGGGACACATTCGAGAAGAATGGATCGTCTTTTTACCTGTAGAGCATCTCCGCGAAACTTTTCTCTGTTTCTCGTATTTACAGTCTCTATATGTACACCTTTGTACGGTTGGACAGATCTCTGTCCGCATAAACATCCACAGTCTGCAGAATAATTACCATCCCAGCCGGTCTCGCGTGTGAGAATTAGTTACGTTAAACGCGCGAAGGTGGTGGAAAACGTGTGACCGTGCCGTGAATTTGTACGAGCGTGTGTATCGCGAACGGTGCATGAAATTCTCTCCTCTGTCGTCGTTCTACCGTCCTGCTTCATGTGAAACGCACTTGCTTCGGAAGAGAAGAGAACAACGCGAAAGAGACAGAATTCTATCGCTCGTTCGCCGTGCGAGAAACACTTCGTTCGATGCATAGTTTGTTTTTTTTCATTCAATGGGTCTGTTCACACTGCTACAAAAACATTTAGCGGAACGTGTACTTCGTTCGTAGTTCGTGACATTTCTGTATATGTAACGTGAAATTCCTGCACTAAATTTCGACACGACAAATCGTCAAATTTTGCGACGTTTCCAATTGAGTTCGAATATATCCCAGACGTTCGTTCGTTTACTCGTTAAACTCGACGTGGGTGTTTCGAAATTCAGTGAAATTGAACGCGACGCATGTAAGGTATCGTTGGAAAATTCGAAACGCACAGATAACCGGACACCGATGACCGTAGAATCCACGAAATTCGATAGTTCGCAGTATCCAGGGTGAAGCAAAAAGTAGAGATTCGTGATGAATACAAAATGTAGCAGTGTAAACGCAGCCTGACGTGTACAAGCGTTCGAAAGCAGCATGCGATTCGACAAATCCACGTTCCGTTTGCACGATCCTCTAGAACGTTGCCGTAAGCCATGCTCTGTTCGCGTTTCAGAAGCGTTTCCATGATAACCAAAGCTGTAGAGGCGGGAAGAATAGCTGCGGAGGTGAAAGCAGGAGGTAGAAGGACGCCTGTGTGTACGTAATTTTGAAAAAATTCGACTAATCGCAAATTCGCAGTCTTTCAAACTCCATTTTACAAAGGTACACAACTCTAAAGCTATATACAGGGTGTCCCGTAACTCCTCGAACACCCGGAAATGGGGGGTTGCTATTTTCTTCACGATTTCGACTAATTGCAGTTTTTTCAAAAATTTATACAAATGTCGGAATGACAACGAAAACCCATTTCTCTAAGCCTTGTAAAAATAGCGGTACAAAGTGAAATTTTTTTTACAGCGATCGATAACCGAGAAGTGACGCGTACGCATTTGTTCGATCGCGCGCGGGTGAGCCTCTGTTCTTCGTCCCTGAGCGCGGGCTCTACGCGCGCTCTGATTGGCCAGTGTTTTTCGTTAATAATTCGAAAACGAAGCTTCAAACAACATTTTGGTAAAGGAAAAAGTTGTTCAGAGTCACCCCAGCAACCCCCCATTTCCGGGTGTTCGAGGAGTTACGGGACACCCTGTATGTATAAACGAACAATCAGAGATTTCACTTGAATTTCTTCTCTATACCTCGTACGACGATCGTGATGATTTACGTGCATAATTAAAAGTGTACGAATTAATCGAACGGACAAATATATATATATAAAACGTGGTATACACATCTACATATTAATTACTCGAAAATACGTGACTGAGAAAAGTGACGAGAAAAGTGAATCGTGATAGTGAACGGAAAAGATTGAAATATCTAAAGAAAAATGTAGCAGTACCTCGATGAATTCGAACGAGATAGCACACGCTACTGACGATTTACCATGAAACCTCTATGAAATATAACGAGAAAAACAAAAGAACCAGGAAGAAAGAAAAACGTGATGAACGTTACCTAAGGCGGTGTAGTAGTAGTACACGAGAAGAGAAGCGAGCGGGGCAAGAAGGGCGGAAGAAAAAAAATAGGCACACCGAAACAGGTGAAAGAGAGAGAAAGATAGAGAGAGAGAGAGAGAAGAGAGAGAGAGAGAGACAGACGCAGAGCGCACGATGGGATTTAAAATTAAGGGCTAGAGAGTACTCACATATGGTCCCGGGAAAGGCGCATGCATCCTCCGTCTAACTCTGCAGTCCGTACCACTAGAGACAAAAACAAAAGTAGAACGAAACGCGCAAAACGAGCAAAAATTACGTCTCCTGCATCCATCGAGTACAAAGAGTAGAGAGAGATAGAGAGATAGAAAGAGAAAGACGAGGAGGTAGAGATAGATAGATAGAAGTAGAAAAGAGCGCAACACATCCAGCCAGCCGCACATCGCACGCATGTACGTATAATTTGTATATATATATAACTATTTATATATATGTATCTATCTATACATTTTTTTTTATATATATTTATACACAAAAGTATGTATATATATATATTTTGAATACACGATGTAACAACAACGATCGATAATCGTCCTTAGGTCGATCGTGTGTCGTCGAAAACAGTCTTCAAGTACGACGTTCCCGTCTCATATTCTCGATACTCGATCGCCTTTCGATCACAATATGTAGTATGCACGACCAACGTATACACGCTGCTAATTGCATGCCAAACGTACTTCTATTGTATGCCTCTATGTATACGTAGTATGTATTGTATGTATAGGTCGTTGTATTACACGAATATGCATAATGCAACCCGGTGCCGACGCGTTTACGGACGTATATGTTACACGGTACATCGAGATCGTTGGCTTGAGACGAGCAAATAGGAGGAAAACGTTCCACGCGGCTCTGCTGTTGCAATCAGCTGTTTTCTATTTACTTTTCTCCTTTTATATATCGGAAGTTTCGCGAAGTGTATCGATACGGTATTTCTCTGAATTTGTTGTTAAGTGTAGAACGTTTTATTCCATTTTTTGGGTTGTTGCCTCTGGCCAACTCGATTCTACGTTATTCAGTAGCCCGCGAGGCACGCGTGCGATCGATAACATGGATCTCTAAGGGCGTGAACGATGCGTGGTGCCACTTACCCGGCCATTGTCGAAATCTCGACCACCGCCGATCGTCAGTCGGGCTTTCGCCTTCATCGCGTCTGACAGTGGGATCTGGAAATTTGGAAATTTCGATGAATGCAATTGCGAACGAAGCGAATACTTTCTTTAACGAAATTCACCCTTTGGACTGCAAGTTTTTTTATTTGACACGCAGTAAAAAAAAAAAATTTGGTGCAGAGAGATTGGAAGGTGCAAGGATAATGACGGTGATTCGTTACCTTCGCCCTAGTAGCTTCCGTGTGCGATTTGTAACAGAATTCTAGGAGTGCGACGGCCAGAGCTAGAAGCAGGCCACCAATGAGGATGTAGAATATCCCTGCTACGTTACTGAGGGAAAGCTCGTTCCTGGAGGCGTCTTGCTTGTCCCCGTGCCTGCATTCTGTTCTATCGTACCACCATCGATTCACCAGTTTCGCCAGTTCCCCGTTTTCCTTCAGCGACAGCACCGCGAGGTTTATTGGGTCTCTGTAACGGCGCGAACGTTAACGAGAAATCACTGAAAATTCGCAAGAGAAGGGATAAAAAGGAGAATAGTGTGGGATGTGAGATAAGAGTGTCTGGGCTGAGTGAATGTTGGTTCG
>NW_017100202.1:506351-530324 GCF_001263275.1 Habropoda laboriosa | reverse complement strand
GGGCCGCTAGATTTATGGGATCTCTGTAACGTCGCGGACGTTGACGAGAAATCGCTGAAAATTCGCAAGAAAAGGGGTGAAAATGAAAATAGTGCGAGGTGAGAGAAAAGAGTGTTTGGTTCGTGTGACAGTTCTTCTGAATGAGAATACACGCGAGATAAGATCGATGCCATGATCGAAAATCAGAGTGTTTAGGCCACAAGATTTATCGGGTCTCTGTAACGTCGCGAACGTTGACGAGGAATCGCTGAAAATTCGCAAGAAAAGGGATAAAAAGGGAAATAAGAGTGTGACAGTTGTATCGAGTGACAGTTCTGCTGAATGAGAATGCCATGAACGAAAATCGGCACGTGGCAAGAGTATGTGAACGCATATCCAAATCTTTGACAGAATGATTGTGTTTAAAAGGCTGTGAAACAAGAGAAAAGTAAAAATAAAAACGATAGAGTCATCTTTGTAGACTAGAATTAAAACCGTACCTATTCCTACCGAAACTTAATTCACCACTTAAATCACACCCCCACAACAGAAAACAAAATTCGCAAAATATAATTTATCCAACGATATCTATTCACAGAAATTCATTCACAGAGAAAGAGCAAAGAGACAAACATTAGCTAAGCAATTTCTCGAACGATATCCAATATTCAACACACGACGATTCGCGAAAGTTCATTCAGCGACCGGAGGGTTAAGAAAGAAAAGGGCGAAGAAGATATTCCGTAACCACAGGGGGTAGAAGTCGATTGTGTCACGAACAAATGTAATAAAATCGATGTGCGTGTATCCGTTGAATTACAAATTGAATGCTGTACCAACGAATAAAGCGGCGAAGAGGGCGGGTGGACGGTTGAACGAGAGAGATTGAATTGGTAGTCGAGACGAGGAGAGACAGAGAGAGAGAGAGTGGGTCGAGTCGTCCCTTAAGCGGTAATGATACGGAAAAATGGGTGCACGAGTTTCTCTATGCTAATTGTGTGTAACAACGTGGTGTGCTTTCGAAAAAGAGAGAGAGAGAGAGAGAGAAGAAAAAGGGGGACAGACCCGAAGCTGCGGAATTTCAAAGAGCTACCACGATATGACGACGAAGGGGGCTTCGCCTCTTCTTGATCGCTACAAAACCTCGTTAATTACGCGTTCGTATGAAAGAAATAGGTCGAACCTGTGCTTCCATTCGATCCGTGTGTTACGCTTACTCTAATGTTCCACCGGGAGAGTGGCTTTGTGTCCCCGTCGAGAATTATCGAAAGCTCGAAACTCCTCGCATTAACGTCGAGCACGCGGTGCTTTTTAAATTTCGTTCGTTTGCGTTATCCACGATTGTCAGCGTGGAAGCGAGGCTTTTGTCGTTGGCTAATGGTCGAGGAGGGGTTTTTTGTTTTAAATACGACGATACTTGTGAATTTTAGGAGTACTTCCAGCCTCCAAGTTATATATTTTTCACCTTCGCGGAGGAATTTTAAACGCGATCGGAATTTCCTCGTTCCCGATACAAAAGAGTTATTTCGACGGTCGAATAATTGCACCGGAAAAATTGTAGCTAAATTTATATTCGTCTGTTATTGTTACCAAAGTATAGAAGAAAACTTCAATCTCCGACGTACATCGCAAAGAATTATACCTGCGTTTCAAGATCGAAGAATGATAATTCTAGCTTCCAGGGACGACAACGGCGAAGTATCGTACGAGCGGAAACACAAAGTGAAAAAGGATTAAAAGTAAATACGCGAGGTTTACCTAAGGGGAGAGCCGAGTGGCGTCGCGATGCCGAAACCTTTAGCGTCGAGGTTCCTCCCGACTTTCATCGTGTCGCAAGGCTCCCTCTCGTTAATATACTCGTTCTTCGGGCTCTCGATCAGAAGGGCGTACTTCCCTTTACTCGTCCTCACCCTTCGTATTCCCTCATCGTACGTTTTCACGAACACGTGTTTCCTCGAGTTCATGAACTCCCACATTTTGCTGTAGAGATTGATCTGCGATTTCTGCAAAGGGGAGAGACAAAGGTGGCGTTTTTATGGAAATTTCGACGAATCTATTTTTACTAATACCTTTCACGACGTGTACTCACACGAAAAAAGTCCCAAGTGGATCCGTGAGATAGCGTGCCGTATTGTACTTCCGTTTGCGAGGCCAAGTCTTCCGGTGAATTAATCGGTGCCACCATTCTTTCCACGGTTAGAAACGCGGCTAAATTGGCGGTGTAAGAGGAGATCAGGATCAGCGTGAAGAACCACCACACGCTGCCTACTATTCTGCCTGATATTGACCTGTCAAACGTGATTTGACAATTATGATATTTGAAATTAGCTTTCCAAAAAAAAAAATACAGTGGTAGAGAAGATTATTTTCATTTCAGAAATTTAGCTTTGCTTCCTTCACTCTGCCAAATAAAGTCGTTAAAATTCGTCATTCTCTACGTCACGGAATTAATACCAAAGTAACATAAGTACCACGAAGCACATTCTCTAATACCGTAACGTACAAGCTAATCAGCCGTGTATTTTTGACGAGCGTCGACAAACTTCCCAATTGCTCTCGATTTCCAAGAAACACAATAAAAATCCCCGGGCTGTGTCATTACGCGAGACGTATCACGAGGTAAATCACGCGTAATAACGTAATATCACCACGAAGGTAGCTCGCCGAGTATTACCTTGCACACGCTCTCACCTTCAAACGGTGCAAAAGTTATACCTTCGATTTTTCACAGGTAAATTTCTCTCGTCGTTCCCTTGGTACATCCTAGAGAATCATATCTACCTCTGTGAAACTTAACATCTCGAAGAAGTCGCGACACTCGCTCTCTCCATTTCCTACTCTTTTCTCTACAACCTACGTCCGATAGATGTGACGGTATTTAATAACGAAGCTTTACGTGCTGTCCGCGCGGAATCACGTCGTGGAAACGGCGGACGAGGGGGTAGAAGGGGACAGAAGGTTCCGCGAAATTTACAATTCATATCGGCGCCGCGGGAATATTTAAACCATTAATCAAGGAGGCTACCCGCGATGGGGTGGCATGGTGGATACGGCGAAATGGAAATTAATTGAGACCCAGTTCCCGAAGTGGCCGAAACCTATCGCTCCTACGTAGATTTACGAGACGCGCCCGTACGTGAACAGTTTCGTCCTTTGTAATTCGGGCCTGTGTTTGTTTTAAAAGTGCTATAGCCCGTTGGTGAAGGAAGGCTCGAGGAAGAATTAATACGTGCGAGAAATGTCATGTCGGCTCCGCGGAGCCGCATTAAAATTGTCACCGAACTTGTATAGCCGGTGCTCATTTGAAATTTAAATTGGCATCGTGAAATAATTGTTCCCCGTTGGATCACAATTTTCAAGAAGTATCGCGTGCGGGTAGAACTGTTGTGAATTTTCTGAAGAATATAGAATATGAAGATTTTCGCAATTTCCAGAAATGCAGAAATTTTGGAAAATTAGAAATTTAATTTTTTTTTACTGTTTGACGAAAGGATAGACGAAAAGACTTTTTCAAATTAGTAAGATACGTTTCTATCTAAAAATGGTGGAAAATAGAAACGAGTTTCGATCACTTCTTCTCAAGGCAAAGTTAAAAATCCAATATTCCATATTATAAAACATCTCCACATATTTTCCCAGAAATAAGAAATCCAATCTCTGAACGACCTCATCAAGTCACTTTCCTAATATCATTCCATCAACCTCCCAGCACCGGCGTTTCAGTAACGACAAGCATCGTGAAAAACGCGACACCTTCGTCAGACATTCGACGGGCACGAAAAAAAGAGAAAAAACCGGCAAAAACGTCGCGGAACAACATCGACGTTTATGCAGAAGGGGGGCAGCAGAAACTCGTATTACTGCCGGCACGAAACGTATTGTTCGTGATCGCGGGCACGGTTGATCGATGCTTGATGCGTGGGAAGCAGGATATAAAAGCGGGGAGGACAGAAGAAAAAAGAGCGAGAGAGAGAGAGAGAGAGAAAGAAAGGGGGTCGAATCGGTTGGAAATGTACGGCCTCGGTTGGTTGGCGCGTGTCGCTAATGGAATTTTCGAGCGCGCTACCACGAGCGACACGCTCATTCAAATGAGCCGCCCTCGAATAGCCGGACGCCTAATCGCGGTGCCGATTACGAGAGAAAGAGAGAGAGAGAGAGTAGCTCTAAATTACCACCGGCACGAGACTACGGAAGCGTAATCCGATTATATTGTGATAATTCTGGCCACGCGGTTTATAATCGCCGTTTACCTAACACGCGGTTGTAATTTAAACGAAGGAATTTGCAACAGTAATTACCGTGTACCTTTACCCCTCCCACAGAGTGGCCCTCGTAAATCACACTCTTAAAGGTTATCATCGCTGGGCTATCTGGCGAACGCCGGTGGAGATCGTGCGTTGAAGGACACACCTTAAACCTGCGTGCAGCGTGAGGTGTTTCTTCGCGAGAACAGGTCGTTGGAGGAATTAATTCTCTTTTTTAATTTCTTTTGTGTGGATAAGTAATTATGCGATACTGTATACGTGGGTAATAACGTTTTCGTAGAATTCTGATTGTGTTTGATGTGCATTTAGGTCTTTGGTATTGTACGCCGAGTGGTTAGTAAGTTTTATTAAAAATGAAGGGCGCTGTGGCGTCGAGAATAAAGAAGCGGACGGTAAAAGACCGACCAATACTTAGTAGGGATATCGACAGAGACCGCAATACGAACAGACGAAGACACGACAGCAATAGGGACAAAGCGTAAGCGCTAGACGTCGAGCAGAGAGCACTTACCTTATTAAATAAAAGTAGTGTAGAATATTAATTGAGTTTGTTTATTACAACCTACCAACCACTACTGGTGTCAGTTATCGATTAAACGAATTTTCAAGAATTTAAAAATTCACTTCGTTCACCGAAAATATTGACACTGGAGCAATTAAACAGGTTTGAGATTAATTTCGAGCTGCTGTAGGTATCCCTTTGAAGTACACTTCATCTTTGTGTACCGTAAGACGAAGTTGAAAAACTTTTTCTCTGTGGACTTCCATCTTCAATCTCACTTCCTCGGCAACCGCACAAATTAGTTTCCAAGTAATCACAGTTTGCATCCGATAATCCTATCATTGTCACAAAAATCTTAGCTTATATGAAACACGTTCTAATAGAAACTTCACCTCTCGACTGGAAACTGTCTATTGTAAGAATTATTGTTGAATTCGTTCTTTGGCTACGATACTGTCGCGACTTGAATCGAAATCTGTTCGCTAATTACACAGAAGTAGCTTCTCTTTTCAGCGTGTCTCGACGCAATGGAAGAACTGGGAAACGTTTGCACAGTAGACTTTAAGCGAGAGCGACGAACCTTTTGAGTTTCGCCCGATTCATCTTATTAGCAGACTGCACGGTTGACCTGTTCCAAGTAAAAGGCAGTCGTTCTCGCCGTCGTCCGTGGCTCTATGTACTTTACCCCGGGTCGCTTGTACCACGGAAACGGAAACAGGGAGCACGGTAAAAGTAGCTATAATTAGCCGAGAGAAAGACGAGCTACGTTTCTTCCTTAACACGCAACCTGTTATCAGTTGTTCGGTTAAACGACCAGGCAGACACTTTTCACAAGCTTCCTTCACGTGTACCTCGATTACTATCGCTACACCCGTTGATAGAAGATGTTCAACGCTATTAATGGTCGGCGTTACGCGATACGAGTAGCCTTATAAGCTTCAGCGGTTTTTCGTGCGTGTTAGACGCTGCGCGAATCCACGTTTGACTACCAGGACACGCTGGGTAGGTGGATGTGGCTTAAACTATTACTTATTTAGTTACACTAAGATATTTTACTGTATAATTCTTAGACTAACTTCACGCGGATTCTTCACTCGTGGTTGTTGAGTCTACGAAATTGGAGATTGGATTGGTTCGACGATATTCGGTTGGTTTCCCATCGAAGCAGCGTCTGACAGGACGGTGGCGATCGATCGATCGGCGATGATCAGTTCCTGAGTGTTCAATGAGGGATTTCAGTAAGGTGTAGAGGATCTAACGTGGAGTTCTGTCGGAACTTCAGTGGTACTTAATCTTGATGTCATATTGTTGGAGTCAGAGGCTCTATCTTCTTACTCGAGGGCACAGTGAGGACTCTGAATTTCTGCTGCATCTTTCTGCCGAATCCAGTCTTATTGTTTATTTAGTAATTTCTTTAACGACGGTAAATCTTGGTATGAACCTCTGGTACCACGACACAATGCTCAGAAAGCGCCTAAACTCTCGCACGTTGCTCTAATGACCGTGGGCGTCAATTGCCCCTAGCTTTGCCCGCGAGTCACGGCGGGCGCCCGTAAGAGGCCTGCCTGAGCAGCCTCAATATAAACGGTGCACTAAGAAGTAAATTACTTAATTTCTTAGCCTCCGCGGTTTCAAATCATTCTATTGACCTCGACGATAGCTCTCAAGAATGCGTTCTAATTAAAATAAACCCGCCTGCTTTCCACCAGAAAGAATTACACGTGACCTAACGACAGCCTCGTGTATCGTCGCGACACGAAACCACGTAAAGAAAGCCTGATAAGCTAGCTAGATTACGAAACAATTAACTTTTACAAAGTCCCCACGGTTTGGATAAATGAATCAGCCTTATCAAAATCACAGGTGAATTACACCGAGGAAATTAACGACTTTACCTGGGCGATATGTCGCAACCTTGCTGCATGAACGCGGCCAACGCGAACCAAAGGCTGTTGATGATGCTGAAATCGTTCGCCATACTGGACGTTGGTATATGAGGCGATCCTTGAGATCCATGTGGATGTTGTAACGTGGGATCGTTTCTGGTAGCCATTGTGGGATCCGCGCCGCTGCTTAGTGTCAGCACTCTCCATTCGTAGGGAGAGAATCTGTGTAAAAGGGATGGAATTAACGTCGCTAGTTAATGTAAACGTTAAACTTAAACATGAGCAATTTAAAAAAAAGATAACACCTAAAAAACATTTTTTGTTCGTAATTTCTATAGTGTAACGATTTCATAGACATCGATTGTTCGACGATCAAACGGCAAAGTATTTCGAATTAGAATTCTCTCGTTGAGACTATAGGCTATTGTCAAAGTGCCACATTTTTGGAAATCACGCAAGATGGGAAACGTGAAATAGCCATGGCGAGGCATGTATAAAAGCAACGAGGATTTATCGTGGCAGCTCGCGACGATAACACCAGCGATAAATGCACGCGTAATTGCCGCGACTCGACACGTAACTGTGGCACTCGGTGAGTAGGTAAACAAGGTTGACTGTTGCGTAATTATCCATCGAGAGGAAAAGGCTAAGGGGAAGGTAATGTTGTGTAGTTAGAGGGTGGCATTGAGTGTAACGATCAATCACGGGGTCGGAAATTTCTGTAACAATAAATTGCCGCTTTCTCGTGTTCCACCTTGTGGTTTCTCCCTTTTTCGCTTCATTTGCATCGCCGCGATGCGTGTCGGGGAATGTGCTGTCGTGTAGAACATTGCGGGCGAAAATTAAAATTCATAGTTCCTCGTATTGCGTACGATTGTTCTTCTGATTTACTTGGCTGTTAAGTACCTTCGGTAGGAAGCAGTTTTACATAGTGTAGCAAAGGTAAACGGAATACGTTATTTTTGATACTGCTTCAAATTACTTTTACGCAATGTTGCAATAGAAAAAAAATTAAATCTCCAACATTATGACAAAATTTCAATTTTTTCTGATATTAAAAGAATTATCTAATTATTATTGCAAACATAATGAAAACTAGATTTGTCGACGATGAAGATATTGTGTTTGATATGAATTCGAAGAATATCGACGCGTTGCACGACAAAGGTACAGTCGAATGCGAAAGCACATTTCGCCGCATGTCTGACCACATACCGACCGTATCTACTTAACCGCGCGCCAGCCTAAAGCAGCGAGTAACTCCTGGAAAATATCATTTACCTGGACACGGTAAATAGCACGATGGATACACCGATGTACGAGAAGATCACGCACACCCAGATCTCCTTGCTCAATGGATTCAAAAAGCTGAATACACCAGGTTTCTGCTTGATGGGCTTCTTTATCATAATGCTGATTCCAAGTGACATGAACGGTTTACTGAAGTCGATCACTCGTTCGCGTTCAGAAGTGATTGTCATGGGAGCAATGGCTATATCTGCTTCCTGAAAGAATACCACAATTGTTAACCGAACAATTACCATTTAAACTAAACGGCAATACCGAACAGTATCGTACAAGCTGACAATTAACAACGTTATCGTTACCCACAAAATTAAAACGAATTATTTACTAATTTATTTACACGATCGATAGAAATTAGATTAAGTTCATTTGATTATTCAAGTATAACATCGAACAGAATTTCATTTTCAATTTGCCTCTATTGAACGCGAATATAAAGCTTCGAGCTTTCAGCAGAGCTTTCACTTTTCGTTCGTTCCCAGTTCGTCCACCAGATGTAGTTCGAAATACGTCGAACGAGGCCGGAGAGCTTGCAAGCTCGAGGCATCTGGTGGAGGAGCTTCGTACTTTCTGGTAAAAGATAAAACAGCTCGTTGGTCGTTCGTTTCGAGCCGGACCTTGCCGATCAATAGTGGAATCTTTCGCGTAGCTGGACGAAATCGTTCCGCCCTCCTCGGTACGTTAACTACCGGGGTATTTAACCTCGTAAAAAGCTCCCACATCCCGATGAATTGTTCCATTAACGTCTCTGAAACTTACTTTGCGGATCAGCTCGCCGACCATGCCGTCCCAACCGCCTGGAACATCCGGATCCTCCATGCCGTACTTTCCGTCTTTCACTATTCGTAGCTCGTCTGAAAAATGCAAATTTTCCGTTAGATTTGTCGTCGATCGTCGACGAATTTTTCGACTCCTTGTTAAATCCGTGAAAATTTGTTGATTATCTGATTGGAATGGATGTAGAGACGGAAGGTTCGTGAGGTTCTTGAAAGTCTCGAGGGCGGGGTGACTAGGTGAACGTTGCTAGCCTAATTTTTTTTCCGGATTTTTATTTTATCTATTTTTTAACGATATTTCGTGGAAATTAGTATCAACGTGAAGGACAAAGTGCTTTTGTAATTCCATTGAATCCAATTTAACTCAATTTTTCTTTATAGATAAATATTGCGACTCAAGGGTCTCGAATATTTTATTGCACCACTATATCACTGACATTGATGTTAAAATGCTACATTTGTCGAAATTCACTGTGAAACAAGATACTTACACGTTATTCCCAGTTTCTTAGCTATCAGATCAGCCAGATCCTTGCAGTATCCCTCGTAGCTGTCGTTACCAGTCAACACTTCCCCAGTCTCTGACTTCTTCTTCATGATGTAAGGTTCCTCCTAGATTATAAAATTCAACAAAACAACGATATAAACAAACAAGCCTATTCTATTTCGTTTAACTCGTTAGCAATGATTTTCCTCGCCAGAAAATCTTATACAACCACATTCTTACCACAATGGTGGTGACGATATAGGTCTTGTTCTTCTCGATTCCCGTGTGCGGTCGAAGTCGTATGTATTTCGCGGCGATTGCCTGGAATCCAGCCTCGTCCGTCCATTCTGCCACCTTGAAGGGTAAATTCGTGAATTGTTAATGGATTCGACCGCGTTGCGGGCTTGATAAAATTCGTGTGGTCGAGGTTCTCGCGTGTATATGTGTGTGTGCGCGCGCGCGGTCGATAGTCATCGATGGTCAATATTGTCGCGGGAAGTCATCGAACCGGAGGCCTGCGTCAAAGAGCAAACAGCGTGAAACGAGGAATTAAAAGGGATCGGGCGTAGCGCTTCGGTTTTTTTGCTTCGACGCGACAATTTCGAGGTTTTTTGCGCACTGTAAAATTCGGAAACCGTGAGATTACATTTTGGCCCCTGACGATAGGGGACGCGGACGGATAAAAACGGAAAAAGAAAAACAGAGAAAGAAAAACAAGAGCGAAAGGACACGTGACCAGGCTCGTCGCGGGAAAAAAATATTTACTTTGACCATGGCGCTGTTGACTGTCATCTCGACGACGTGGAGGGTGTAATTGTGCCTGCGACCGTCATCGTTAAAGCGGATCTCCCCCGTCAGTCCCTCGATTTCCACCTGAAAGTTAAATGCGGGATTCACGTGTCGGCGTTGAATAATGTAACACAGTTGTTTGTTCCTCGCGGAACGACATATGTTCGCAAATATTGCGTTACTTTGGAGAACTTACTGTCACTCTGTCACGCTGATAGAGTTTCTAAAGAGTGGCGGGTAAAGTATCTCCTTGCATACGGGGACGAAATTGTTAATTTGCGGTAATTAATGTTGACGAGGTGGAAATTCAATTAGCATTGCCATTAGCGAGGGCGGTACACGTGTAATTCGAACGACATCGGTGATCTCGGAAATTTCGAAAAAATTATCCCTATACAAAAATATTTTTCTCGACGAGTTCTCTCTTTGATGTCGTTCGAATTACACATGAAACCTTTGTCGTGTCATTTAAACGAATAGAAGTAATTAAACGAGACACCGTATGTGTGTATAATTTACAGTATGGAATAAAAGTTTCTCGACTCTGAGTTCAATAATTTATTATAATAAAATGGAAGGCGATGAAAGGGGAATAGTGACATCTTTGCAAGTTGACAATCCTGCTAAGTGACGTTAAGTATCTAAATTTGGCGATTCAAATTGAAAATTTTAAAAAAAGTATGTCGATACGTAAATCGAAAGTATTTGCAATTCGAGTCCAGGAACTTCTGCATTCCGTTATGGTGTGAAACAGAATGAACGAAAAATAGTGATAATTTACAAAATGGCGGCACTTTGAATTTTGCGTATCGATTTTGCCGACCTTTTTTCGTATTTCAGAGGCTCTAAAAATCAGAAAAATATATATTTTGGCATAATTCTGGTTCAGACGATAGCTGAAGATCAAATTCAAATTTTCAAATCAAATTCGATGAAATTTTCAGCGTGTGTATAATTGGTATAGATCTACAAGACGTATTTTTTAAATTTTCATTAAGAGTTCAGATAAGAAAGTTGTAAAAACGGCCTTCGCTATGTTCTTCGCGATTCCGACTAATTGCAGTTTTTTCAAAAAATTTTTGCGCATCACCTGGTAAACTAATCTTTCTATCTTCTCAAAAAAAACTCAAGTCGTTTGGCCCAATTTTAAGAAAGTTATTCCATTATAGGGTGTATGAATACTTTTTTCGGTCAGTGTAGTTAGTAATGGTGATTCCGCCCCGGTTAAACACAGTTCATCTCTGGTCAAGCAAATTATCGTTAATCCTGTCTCATAATTAAAAAAAAAAGCAAAAACTGGTAATGATACTCCGGCTATCGACAGCTTCTCGCGTCCAAGCGGTGTCGAGCGACGAAGAGGATGTAAGTTGTAAAGAGAGTGGGAGATAGAGAAATGGGGGCCACTTCCGGTGTAACTGTATACGTGTGTACACAGAACGAAGGGAAACGATCTGACGTGGAATGCCGTTAGAGTCGGAATAACCGCCAATTACTGTCAGCGACAGAGAGACGTTCGGAACCGTCCCTGGCAATTTCGGTCGCCGCGCGGCTATTCGAAACATATCGAGTATTTCTGCGTTTCTATCCGTGCCTCCAGAATTTTGCGGACGAATCAACGACAGGCCTGCGCAGCCTTGTCACGCCGTTCTGTCGTCGATAACGCGCCTTCGTCGCCCGTAGACGATATTACTTGTACGCACGCTGAATAAACGATCGTGCCGCAAGGATGCTGCTGCGATCGAATCGAACCCACGAGGTGGAAATTGGGTTCGGGTTGTTGCAGAAAATATTTTGTGATCTTGCAAGGGGTTTTATGGTTTAATCGATCATTCGCACAGAGTGGCATATGAAAAAGTCCTCGGAAATAGAGTCAAGTTTTACAATTTTATTTGGTGATAATTTACTGTGTCTCAGTTATATGTGCTACGGTAAATAAACGTTACTTTTAATTTAACCCTTATGCCAATAACCGGAATTGTCGCCTACTTTGTCGTCCAATTTTAGTAGTTTTCTGATAACAAAATTGTAAACTTGAGGCAAACACGGATAGGAAATGTGCGAAATAACAACGATCTGGCTGGATATTAAAAATCTTCCAACCTGGAAGATAAATTATTTTAAGTGAGAATTATGCGAAAGGGTATGCGGTTCTTGACATAAGGGTTAAAAAACTTTAATTTTACCAGTATTTTTATGTATAAAATGTAATTACAAAAGTGTAATTTTCGTTTGGGAACAGTTCTGTGCACCACTCTTTCAGGATTAATATTGAAGAAATTTAAAAATAGGGGTTTCTTGCAGAAATGAACGAGGAAATTTATGTTTTTAATATTGTTTTTTAGAATATGATGTTTTAATCTTGAAATAATTCGGGGTTAGGCGCTTATTTTTCCTACAATTTTTAATATCCGGATAAAGCGTAATAACGTTTACTCACTTTTCTGAGCAGCCTGGAAATTTTGTCGCCGTACTCGAACGGCGTGACCCAGCCTCGACTGTTGTTGCAATCGAGACCTTTGGTGCCGTTGGTAATCTGACTGCTGCCAGGAATCCCGGTCCGTCTCACGTTGCTCCTGTCCGGCTTTTTTCTCAGAAACTTGTTGAACGCCTCGACGAGAACAAATACGGCGTCGTACATCAACGCCGCTTGTGCCTAATGGGAGGAAGATTGTCGAATCAGTGTTCGAGTCGCCGAGGATCGCGATGATTTTTGTTTTTGCCTGAGAAAAAGGTAGGTTCTCTGTGTAACTTTCTCGTGGACATTTTTCTTTAACACGACGGTGGAAAATGCTGAATTTTTGCACCGACGGAGGATGCAGAATATTAAATCGACGTGGATTCTTTTCTTTATTAGTGTTACATTGTAACAACGCTTTATGATGCGACCCTAGGCGCGAAGAAAGCCAACTTAGAATTAAGGTTTAATTCTAAGGAACCCGTAACACAATAAGTTTATGAAGCCACCGGCCATCGGTTACCTTCTACGACGTTTTAAACTTAAGTAATATACTTCTTTATTTTCGGCTTAATGCCGTTTCTATTTTTTATTGTAATTTTGCATGTCTTAGTAAGGTCAAGGCGCTTCATAAAGTTATTACCTGTTACGGTCGAGGGACGCGGAAATTCCCGGACGTCACCCGAGGTTCCCATGCTGGTGACTCTAGCACATGGGGATCCAATAGAAGGATAGCAACCCCTTCCGGGCCTATTTCCAGAAGACCACAAGAACCAATCCGCGTTCCTCACCCCCGCCAAAAAAATTGTATACAAGATATAAATTAAGCTAAACGAAAAACACAAGTCAATATACACCAGTACACTTTCAACAAAAAACACGTTTCTCGGTAAAAATTGTAATACCGTGCTGCAACCACACTACTTATAATATTAAATTGAGTGAAGGGGTAACTGTAGTTATATCTCGCATCAAACCCCCAAATATTCAAGCTTCCATTAATTTACCGCTTGAAGCGTATCGAGTAGAGTTTAAAATAAAACAGATAAATACTACGTACGCGCTGAACAATTAGAGATACAGTATTCTCAGGTATCATTACCATCGTTAATTATATTACACATAGAGGTAATACAAGCGACGTAAAAATGCACATCTCCTTAATTCGAACGGTAGAAAGGACATAGGCTCGGTTGCGATATCACTGTATCAAAAATTTCCCTCTGAAACGTCAAAGCCGCGAAACATTCTCTTTCCAACGTTTATCCACCTGGAAAGCTTGCAATATTCCACCAACAGGCCAACAAACGCGTCACATTTCCCCTCTATTTATTCCCATTTCCCTGCGAGCATAATTGCCCCCGCAACAACCCTTTCAATCGAAAAATTCAATCGAGAGACAACACGGCTCCTCTGTCCACGATTAATCACGCGACCATACGGGGAATTGGATTAATTACCGATCCATAGTTCCGTTAATCAAATCGTGCTGTCCTGCGTCGAAAACCTCGCGTATGTCCGTATACGTGTGTACACATCGATCGTCGGAAAGCGCGGCAATTTCAAAAACACCACATCAATCCCGGCGTTCGCGCGTTCCGGAAAAGCCGCTGAAAATTACTCACAGTTCCCCTGTGCTTGCTCGAGCAACTGAAACGCCCGCTAATCGTCGTAACAATTGAAATTATGCGCGGCGGCGGGGAGGGTGGAGAAACGAAAACCGAGTTTCTTCGTTCGGTCGGTTCAGCTGACTCGGGGACCCGAGAAAACCATTTATCGTCGCCGCCGCGCCGGGGGAGACGTACGCAGATTCACGAGGACGAGGTTACGTCGGGCACGTGGCCAAAGTTGGAGGAAACGAGGCGGCCGGAAATTGCGCGGCGATCGATCAGGATAATCATCGCGTTGGATCGCGTGGCAGCCTCATCTTCGACGGTAATTCCCCGGCGAGGCGCGGGCGTCGTGGATCGAACGTTGAGAAAGCAGGATTGGTAACGCGGTGTTACTCGAGGAGATCGCGATAAGCGTGGGATCGTTTCGGCGAGCTTAGGCGGTACGATTCATCGGTGGATCGCAATAAAATTCTACGACGGCCAGGTGAAGCTGGATAATGGGTTGCGAGAACGGTTATGAGCGGATTAAACTCGCTGTTGCGCAGTGTAACGTTGTTCAAGAGGTATGGAGTGCTTTAGCTACATTTTCCAACATAGTTCAACGTACGCGCGACGATTTTTTAACGTTGTTTCACGACTCCGGGCGAACGTTTGATATTCTGTCAAGGTAGAGAGCGTTTCGCAACATTGTTGCAAACACGAGGATTTTGTAGAGGATGTACTCTCCAATTTTTTCGTGGCTCTTTCGGCGTTATTCAACATTGTCGCAGAGTACAGAAACGTTTTAAACGTTGTTACGGAGTATTTTCAGATTGTTCTGGTGCTCTGAGTGCGATACGAGCGATTGCAACGCGTGCAACATTGTACTCTCAGCATTGTCGCGAACCCTTGGGGAATGCCCTGTAATTTTATTCGTCGTTATTTTAAGGTCCGGATTGAGTTTGCAACGTTGTGACAGGGCGACTGAACTTTCCACGACGTTGTTAGAGCCATTTTCCCGAACTACGTTGCAACTTTCTATGCGGCGTTAGGACAATTTCAGCATCGCGCACATGGTTGCAAAGTTAGAAAATACGTCGTAAAGCTGTTCTAATTTTTTTTTAGACACTTTGCATCTCCTCGTTCACATCTTTCCACTCTGTCCCTTTTCTCCAATTTCTCTCAACGCATTGACTATATTTTTGCATCGAAGAGAGTGAACAATACGAATCGTCGAGGGTGAGATTGTCGAGAGCCCCCCGGAAAGAATCGTCCCGAGACTATCAGATCCGTATAGAGCTCGGCTGGCAGGACTCTAGGCCCCCAGTTTGCTTCTCTCGGGGCGTCCCTTTCGCGAACAGTCGCCTCCACTTGACCGTGCTAAGTATCCGAAAACAAGCCGGAAACCAGAGCAGACTGGCGCGCTTAAGGCAGAAAATTGATGTACTCGGAGGCACTCGACAGCCCATACGAACCTCGAATAGGCGTCTCCCCTTCTTGGAAAGACGACTACTGCCTGCCAGGAGCTGGCAAGAGGGCGTGCAATGTTATTGGACGAACCAAATAAATTTCAGAGCAGAAGAAAAAGGAGATATCACCTTACGAGAGTCGATAAAGATCATTTTTCAAAGACTCATCTGGAACAAATGAAGAAGAGAAAAACCAACAGACTCTGTAAAAGAATGTAAACTAAATTCTAACGTTATCGCAGTTTCATGGGAAAATATCGAACATTGCACCAACGTTCAGGAAAATATTTTCACTGGGAGAGAAACCGGAGTGTCTGATTTTTATCATTTCAAAGTTTATTTTCTTCCTCCTGCGAAACTTCAGTTTTTCAATTCCGTTGGCTTCCTCCTCGTGTATATCCTCGAAACGGAGACATTGTCGCAAGGATACGTCTACGTGGGACAACAGGAGAATAATTTCACCAAGGTCTGTCCAATAATTTCCCTAAGAGGCGAGCGAAACTATGTTTCAAGGATCTACATATAAGAGGAAAGGGGGCATAAATTCGCGGGGATTTATCTGGAGCGCGGCACAATTTTCCAAGAGTACATTTAGCGGACCGGAGAGGCAACTTTTGCAAAGGAGGATTCTCAAGGAGGGGAAAACGAACGAGCGGCATACGTACGGAAATAGATTCTCGGCCAGCACCCTGAGACGTCGCCGGATCCAGACGATGCCAGCCTGCTAAAAAGTCTTTGACGTAAGGTCGAGTGGCGTCCACGATGCGAAAACCGGTGATGTTGATGGCACCGTACTCGATCACCTCGCTCTCCCATCGGTCGTCCATTATCTGATTACAAGAAAGGCGGTACGGTTGTAGCGTTTTGTAAACGACGGAAAGCGGAGGAGCGCGTTTTTCAACTGGAACGTTACGCGGGAATGAAAGGTCTACAGATAGGAGAGTTTCGCGTGCCAAATGCGGCACCGTTTATCCGCGATTACGTCGATCTCGAGTCGAGCAATTCGTCGCCGTTCCGATCGGCCAGACAAAGCGGCCAGCGAATGAAAATACATCGAGACGGGGGGGAGTAAATGATATGGAAACTCGAGGCGAGAAAATCACGCAAAATTGTTACATTGAAACAATATTTAAAAAATTGCTTCTTTTATTCGTGAGTAATGAAAATTTTTACGATTTCACGCTCTGTGTAGGTTAAACTTCCTCGAGGAGGAACGTGCAGTGTTCAGGAACAAAGAACCGAAAGCACAGAAGCGAATAAACAGAATATTGGCATTTGGAAAATGGTCCAATGCACGACGATGGTATTCCTCGTCGAGGAGACAAGGAACTCGCGTGAATGCGCAAGTTGTGCGTCTCGAAAGGCTGCATTCTCGGTTGTTGTCACTGACTAGAAACCGCTAAACACGGTGCACTTATCCTGTGTACCTCCAAGTGTACGCGTGAGCTAACATTTCCCTATTCCGTGCTATTTTGACGGAGATCTGAAGTGTCCTCAGCCGTCTCGAGGTTCCTTTGCCTTTCTCGACTACGGTGTGCAGGTAAAACACGCGCGGTAATTGTCGTACGCGTGACAGTGGTCCTTATCGCTGGAATTTTGGGTTTTATTCGCGAGATAGAATACTCACCAATCCGCTCAACAAGTAGTGGTACGTTCTTTTCCCCAGTGCAACGTCCCTCACGTGGCTCACCACGATATCCTTCGCCATGTCTGTTGGACAATCGAGCACCACGTATTTGTTGCTCCATCTATGAAAAATTTCGTTCGATTACCGGGTATGCTGTTTCATTTCAGTATAGATTACACCGTATTTGGTATTTTTCAGTTACTTTACATTTCAAATAGAAATTCCGTTTGTTCGATCAAATTATTGTTGAATTTTTCCACCGTTTTGGGAAATATTTATTTTGGAAAAACGTAACACCTCTGAAATTCAATATTTGCCTCTAAATAGATAGCATTGTACAAAGTATTTACTCTGAAATATATCCGAAAAGCATTTTTCGCGTATTCCACACTATTTTTAACGATACTCTTTTTACAAGAAAATTTCTTACACAGCGAAAAACCTGGGGGAGTCAATTTAAATCGCGTAATGTACAATTGTCCAGAATATTCTCCGAAACTCGGAAAATGAAAATCACCGTTTGTACCTCTAAAACACCACGTTCCATTTACCACATTTCGAATTTCTTTCTCAACGAGTGCGCGTTAAAAAAAAAAAGTTCTCGGAACATTCGAAATTATTGTACGCATCCTCGAGAACATTCTGCACGCCTTATCGCGGGGTGTAATTCCATTGAAACGTATCCAAACGAGAGGCATTTGTTGGCGTTTCCGTATCGCGAAATATCACGGCTCTCCCCTAATGAATTTGCATAATTCGCGGTGGAGAGAGTCGGTTCTCCGGCGATAAAGTCGCTGTGCAACGAGCCGTTTTCCCGGCGACGATTCGTAATAGTTACGTTTTGTTTTCGGTAACGGGAACGTTCATTCGATTCGGGCTCATTGTCGGTAGCCGGTTCTTGATTACCTGGCCCGTGCAAATGCGTGGCCAGCGGTAAATTGCGGCCGAGATACGCGGTGACCGCTCGTACTCGCACAAAAGCGTGATCCGTCAGCCTGTCTGAATGCGGACAGACATCGCCGCCCCCGAAATATAAAGCTATACTAATGCATGATCCAGTGTTCAACGATTTTTTCCATCAACCAGTCCGACAATCCTCGTTTGTACGAAAAAAGAAAAAGGAAGACTTTCGCGGATTCGGCGAATTTTATCCGTTACTGAAACTTTCTTTGACGGCACAGTTTTTGCAAGAGGAATAATTATTTCCTGGAAATTTTTTTCAATCTTCTAGTTGTATCCCTCATTGGATCTTTTTTATTTCTTTTCGAGAGAGGAGAAGGGAAAATAGGAATTTTTGGGAGTACGTCGGGAATTATTTTGGAAATAAATCGGTTCTGTGAATGAAATTGTCTTTGTTAATATGCTGGGTGTTCGGTAATAATAATCAGAATATTAACGTTCTTTGGTGTGAAATTTTAATGCACTATTAAACCACGAATTATTTCATTATTTTAGAAATAAGTCGGTTCTGTGAATTAAATTTTCTTCATTGGTGTACTGTTTGTTCGCTGTAACTGTACCATTTTCACTACCGGCCAAATGTTTGGAATCACTGTGCATTGCAAGTTACACAAAAATTTCCAGAATAAAGTTAGCAATTTTAAGAATATTTTAACCAATCTTTCCTCGTACAAATCAAACGAAATAAGGTAAAATGCTATCGATCTCCGCAACATCAATTTCGGATTCAATTTAACCGTAAATCAGCAGGCGATTCTAAACTTTTGGCCGGTAGTGTATATCGTTGAACCTGAAATTTTCGAGCTTACCTATTGAGTTCTTCCAAGCTGCGCAGAAAGTCGATCGCCTCGGACATATTTTGTATTCGCTTGACCGTTTCCACCTGAAACGACTCGTTGCCAGGTTTCAGGCCCTGGTAGATCTGCTGCAGCCTGAGCAGACCTGTAACAAGGGCGAAATTTACCGTCAACTCGCAAAATTCTCGCCGGTCGTTCCGCGCGGTTCGCCGCTCGTCATTACCTATATATTATATACTATACGCGCTTTTCCGAAAATTACACGCGCACGATTGCGCATCACATCGTCCGTAATTCATCGGCAGACTGTTTCTGTTTGGTCTGCGGTTCCCGTTCAGGCCGAAATGTTTCGCGGTGATTGTAGCGGGACCGCATCTAATCTGGTAATTAGACGACGCGATTCGTTTCACGCGTTCAACCGAATTTCTCAACTTGAATTTTCTCAATTGCCCCCGGAGCGTTTGTAATTGAAACGTTTGGAAGAGTTTAAAGACAATGGACGAGGGGAATTACGATGAATTTCATTCGTTGCAGTGTGTTTAATCGTGCTCTGTCGGATAATGACACAATGAGTAGCTGTAATGCATTTGTCAATATTGTAATTACGACACAAAGAAGCTTTTGTCAAAGCATTCCGTTTACAGTAAATATCAGAATACCTATCTTGTTGGCGGTTTTGGTAAACATGTCGTGTGATTTACTTTCGAGATTAACAATTACAGCTTTTTTTTTATTCTGTATTTCGTGGATTTACCTGGTAGCTTAATTATTGAACCTACATTTCGAGAATTTAAAATACTTATTTTCCATTCACATTTTTTCACGTTACGAATTTTAACAATTTCTACCTCCGAGATTTTCAATGACACGTTTTCTTCGATTCTGTATTTCGTGATTTAATTAAACCTACATTTTGAGAATTCAGAATCCTAATTTTCCATTCACATTTTGTCACGTTACGAATTTTAACAATTTTTACTTTCGAGATTTTCAATAACACGTTCTCTTTGATACCGTATTTCGTGAATTTACCTGGTAGCTTAACAATTGAACATATTTTTCGAGAATCTAGAATTCTTATTTCCTCTTCACGGTATGAATTTTAATTCTTCTCGTTGACTAGTGAAAATGATAAAATGGAAATTTTCACGCGATTTACTCAAGGCTCAGAATTTCTGGAAGCTTTCGGTAGCTTCTAACAATACTTCCATTCATATCCACCGATCGTCAAGCACGATTCACTTCTTCACACCTACAATTTCCCCCTGAACAAACCAACGCGTGTAAACCTAATCAAACGTCACAATTGCCACCGACAAGCCGATCGCCCCGTTACACGTGTCACCGCAATTCATTCTGTTAAATCCTCTAATTAACAACATTTCATACACGACCAATTAGTCGAACGGCTAATTCAAATACCTCTCTGAATGGCGAACTCTTGATAAGCCAAAGCGTCTTTCTCTCCCCCTTCGCTAAATATCCATTTCCCATTCATCGACGTACCTGTTTCGAGATATTGAACGCCTTTGCTGTTTGCCGAACGAAATCGCTTTTCGAAAGCGGAACACAATCGCGCGGCCCGTGAAGGGATCGAGTGATTCGCGACCGTGGACACGGCCGAGGGGGTAATACGAAAGGGTAGAAATTGAAAAATCAGGAATAAAAGGACGGACGCAACGGGGATGGGAATTGGCGAGGGCAAGGGAGGGAAAAGTCAACAGCGGCGAGTCGGCCACGTTTCGCGCTGTCGTCGTGCTTTTTTGCAGCGCCATGCGTGAATCTGATGGCCGGGTTAACGAGCGGCGCGCGCGTGTAAGCTCAGTGGCGCGTTATAAAAGAGCGGCGCATTTCAACGAGAGCCGCGTCGCAGCTTTTCGTGAACATCGCCCTACCACTGCTCCCATGACGTTTCCTTTCTGCCAATATACGCAGCAGCGTAGATTCGAGGTACGATCGAGACCTTCGCGGCGACTTTTCGTTTGCTGACCAAGTTGATGGATTTTGTGTCGGGTGTCCTTTGATTGATACGTTTCGTGCGTGTGGGTGTTAGAGTTTTTGATTGGAAGCATGAAACTTTTGTGTAATTTTAGGGAATGTGGATTTGGTTTAGTAAGACTCTGATCGGTCTTTTATCGAATTTTATACCGAAATTCAGATCAACGTTTGAAAGGCACCTTTTAATTTTACGAGGGAATGTAATAGCTTTTTTGGTCCACAAATTTTTCTCACTTTTTTTGGCGCTGTAATGCTTCTTTGGTTTTTATTAAAATATTTTGTGCTCATTTTATTTGAGATTTACAGATAGACTGTAGACATTTCGTGAATATTTCTGAATTCATTTGGGATTTGTTAATATTAATTTTAAGTATCAAGAGATTAATTTGAAAAATTCGTCGAAGTGTTTATTGTAAGACAAAAAGGGTAGAAAATTGGTGGTAATTTTAGACGCGAGAAATGAAACCTCGAAAGATCTCTCTCACGGTAACACATTCACTTTGATCTACTCCACTGTTTGAAGAGTAATCAAGTTCCTCTAACATCATTAACTTCCTCAAAATCCACAGCGGTAAATTCATAGACAGTCTTAATCACACAGTCTTTCCCCATTGTTCCTCAAAATTCCCATTAAATTCCCTTCTACCAGCCAGCGCTATCTACAAAAGCCGCTTCAACACTTTTTGGGACCATTTGTGGAACTAACATCTACCAAACTATTTTTTTCGTACAATAACTTATTCTCTGTTAAAATTTTCATATTACTTTATTTTAACTTGAAAATTGATAAAACTCCAAAAATATTCGGACACTGACAAAGAACTTATTTAAAATATTGGAATATTGAAATATTAAAAATATGAAGATATTATTTAAAATATTACGAATATTTTTGCCTGCGCCGTGTTTAATGGTTCCTTTATTAGCGTTCAAACATCTTTTTCCTTTTTCTCCCAAACCATGGTTAAAGCATCGGTAGACTTGTCTTCAGTCCCCATCAACCCTCACTTTCTCTTTCACAACCCTCTTCTCGCGTCTCTTAAAACAACACAAGAGAAAAAAAATGCAAACAAACCTACGCTACTGCAATATTGACAATACCATTGATCTTCGTACCCGTTGACAGAAAGCCAGCTGTTTTCTCTCGACTCGGAAAAAGGCGCGCGCGCGACACCGTGAAGTCGCGACACGTCGCTGGAACACGTAGTACTTTACACGTTCCTGCTCGTTACCAGCTTCGCGATCTCCCTCTTCAGTCGCGCGAGCCAGCCAGCACGATCGCAGAGGCCGCCTTTGAAGCGGCGACGTTCATTTGCGGAACAACGCTGGCGTGTGCTCGCGCGCTCGGTTCGTGGTTAATCAGCTCCGCCTGGAGAATCGGTGGAGGTTTTTATTCGATGCACGGTGCACGCAGCGTTGTTTCGGCTGGCGGTGTCATTTCACGAGCAATTAAGCGCCGGTTTAATCCCTTATGATCGCGTTTCGAACCGCGACGCGTTTTATTTCCACGCTGGATCTCGTCGCGCACCGGTTAAACGAGTCGTGTCATTGATCGGTGATTAAGGCGACAGCCAGGCTGCGATGGCGGTTTCGTAGAACCGGGGGAAAAAACGAGACGACGAGAATTCGATTTCAGTTTTTGGTATTGCTGGTTGCACACACTTTCAGAGGCGATCATTTTAGATGACTGTTTTTAGGGAGCTTCGTAGACTGCATAATTGAGAAACTTGAGATTTTTCGTTGATTTATAAAGAGGTTTCTTTATGTCAGCACAACTTAAGTGAATTTAACACAGAGTAGGATATTAACCAAAAATGTATTAAAGTATAGTGATAAGCGACTGCTAAGTGCTTCGGTGTCTCGCTCGACGGCTATTTCCAGAGTGTCCTCTCCGCGTCGTATCCCGTTGGAGCCCCCTCGTTCGACTTTCCGGGGAAAGGGCTTAGTTTATAGGACTCTTTCTCTTCCTGGGTGACAAAGTCCAGGCCACCACTTCGCCGCCGAAATCTCTGTTGTTCTAATGCTTCGCGATATACAATATTTTAAGTGCTAGGGGTAGATAGACAAGGTGTCTAAGTTTCACGGTAGCTTATATTTTGCATAGTACTGTAAGTAGTAACTATGCAAAATTTGTTCGAAATCGGTCAAATGGTTTAGGAAATAACAGGGAACATGCAGACAGGCAGACACAAATTCTATTTTAGATATTCTCGATTTTGCGAATGATTTCTTCACGTACGACAGAAAATTAGCGTATTCGTGCCTGATTGTACACAAAATTTGCGCAAAGACGGTTACTTCGCCATATATTTGCACCGAATCGCGTCAAAGGCAAAACAGGAGAGGCGCGATCGTCGTTCACGATTGAATATATTCGAAAACAGGAACCGGTGGTTGTAATGATTACAAGGAAGGGTTAATTAGCGGCGCGTTGTCAATGCGGATGTCCGCCGCAGGATACAGAAAGCCGTACGACGTCAATTTGAATGTTCGCGGGCTTTAGTGACAACGATGTCCACGCTACGAGACGTAACCTATTTACGGTTTTGGGCCAATTTCAAACAACCACCGATCTATTTTCTCCACGAGGAAACTTAAACGAATCGAACAAACCTTCTCGCCACACGTACAATAAATAACGTTTTAAAAACACTTCCCGCTGCTCTCGAAGAATTCCAATTCACCTGGAATTATTACCGAAACTATCCAGGAAAAGTGTTCTCTCTTCGTAGCCAGACGACACAGTCGTTTACGTGACATAACTCGGATGTTTCTCGTTCACAGGAGCTCTAACACTCTGTACAATTGCCAGGGACCAGTTTGTCGGCGAAGAAATTTCGCTAAAAGCGCGCGTTTGTCAAGCGATCGAGCTTGACCGAGACACCGACCAACGCAATAATAGATAAATTAGTCGAAGAAACCAACCCTCCTGTGGAATTTCATTTCGAGACAGCCTTTGAAATCCTCCTAGTGTCTTCGATTCGAAAATACTCGTTGAATCTCTCTCTCTCTCTTTCTGTGTTTTAAACGTGTAAGATTCGATTACATTTTCTCTATTTTTTTTTTCTTCATTGCTCTTTTACACT
>NW_017100202.1:485375-506337 GCF_001263275.1 Habropoda laboriosa | reverse complement strand
CATCCTTCCTTTCCATTTGCCACTCTTTACTTCTTTACATCTCTACCTTTTCTCTTCTTCTATTTCTCTGGTTTTTTGTTCACATTACTCCTCTGAAACGAAGTCACTCCTTTACTCGCGCTCTCTTCAGGCGATCTTAACTCCCTTTGCCACCCGACGAAACGTTCGACTTCAATTACCAGATTGGCACGATGAGAACGGCCGTCTCGAGCAGCAACCTGGCCAACGCCGGTTTGCTAAACATCCCCACTGGAAAATCTCGCGCCAAAGTTTTCGCCGAAACTCGCACGCTTTGTTGCGTTTCTGTACACGTTAATCATGCTCGGTTTCCTCTTTGTCTATGATCGAAGTAGTGGAAGCTGATTAGGAAGCTTTTTGTGATTGCCCCGTTTGAAATGCCGCCCGGTCGGCCACGAGTAATACGGATTATGGTTGGTTCGACGAGACTGTCGATTATCGCGCTATTACTAATTCCGGCAAATGTCGTTCTTTGTCGTTTTTGACACGGGTATTGCGAAGGCCTTGTCTAACTTTGCCGCGAGAGGTAAATTTAGAACGCTGAGTCCTTTTGGATAATCGGAAATTTCGAATATATCGGAAGCACTGAAAATTGGGAAATGTCAAAGTAGCGAACCCATTTTGGAAAATAGGAAGTTCTGGAAATATCGGAAGCACTGAAAATTGGGAAATGTCAAAGTAGCGAACCCATTTTGGAAAATAGGAAATTCTGAAAATTGGGGAATATCAAAGTAGCGAACCTATTTTGGAAAATAGGAAGTTCTGGAAATATCGGAAGCACTGAAAATTGGGAAGTTCTGGAAATATCGGAAGCACTGAAAATTGGGAAATATCAAAGTAGCGAATCTATTTTGGAAAGCAGAAAATTCTGGAAATATCGCAAGCACTGAAAATTGGGAAATATCAAAGTAGCGAACCTATTTTGGAAAATAGGAAATTTTGCAAATATCGGTAGCACTGAAAATTGGGAAATGTCAAAGTAGCGAACCTATTTTGGAAAATAGAAAGTTCTGGAAATATCGCAAGCACTGAAAATTGGGAAATATCAAAGTAGCGAATCTATTTTGGAAAACAGAAAATTCTGGAAATATCGGAAGCACTGAAAATTGGGAAATATCAAAGCAACGAACAGTGTCGAAAAATGCAAACTTTTGAAAATATTGAAAACACTAAGATTTCCAGATAGCGAAAAAAAAAAATGTCGAATTAATGAAACTCTATTGAAGTAGAGAATTCATTTGGAGAATTGTGTAAATTTTAATTAGATACACTTTCAAGGGTTGGTAATCTTTAGATCGAACGGATCTTAGTTGAAATTTCGAGTATTCATAGAAGCAGCAGAGGTACGTTTAACGAGGAACGGAGGTGGAATCGATACGATGCAAATATCCGTGAAATAAGGAAAAATAAAAACGAACGAGACGAAGGAACGATCGAAAAGGGAGGAATTAATGAACCTCGAAATGGCACAAGCGGTTTCATCGTTCCGTCTCTTTCAAGCTGGCCTACGAAGTGTCTCCAAGGATTTGTACGACGCTTCGAGAGATCGTTGTTGGTCGATAATTGAATAATCAGGTGCTCGAATGTGATAATTCGATTCCGATGCCTCGTTTTCGTTTGTTACGCTCTCGGGTGTATAAGAGCACCGCTATAAAGGGGAAGTGTTCTTTTCATCTGGTTAGCAAAGCCCGTGATATTTTTTCTCTCTCGTTCTTTTTTTCTCCTTTTCTTCTTTTTTGCATCTCGACTTTATCTGTGTATTTGTGTAAATTTCGAAATTTACGTGCTTCAGTTCGATCGGGCACTTGAATTCTTTTAATTAGCTTATTCGCGGCCCCTTTTATGCTCGAGTTAATTTATATTAAATTTCCTATAAAATTTCTGATTAATTAATGGCGGATAATTACGGGATAAACATTTCGAAATTTTATTGCCCCTACGTGAAGTAGGTTATAATACTGTTTTAATTGGGTGATTAAAATAAGTTGATCATATTGTGCGGGGAAATTAGTGATTTAGTATCTGCCGGAGAGGGAAACTTTTTATCGTATCGTGAATTTGATTGGGAGCGAAATTACCGAGCTTCACGTGCGAATGTACAAAGCAATCTCTTAGAATAGTAAAGAAATCTTATAAACTTAAAACACTCTCTAACTTCGTGCATTTAAACAAAAAAATGATCATTAGTCAAGAGACTGCAGTATTAAACATTCCTCTTAGGATTTCAGTTTTTATTCATTCAATCGAAACAATTATATTAAATGTTCGAAAATTTGAAGAATTTTAAAAAATTTAACACCAGTTAATCAATTTCTAATTATCGTCAAACCGTAACAATCCAAACTTCTCAGAAAATTTCAAAATTTGAAGAATTTAAAAAATTGAGAAACCAATCGATCAATTTGCAATTATCGTCAAATCGTAATATTCCAAACTTCTCAGAAAATTAAAAAAATTGAATAATTTTAAAAATTGAAAACCAATTATTCAATTTCCAATTACACTACCAATTCCACGATCTCGCAGCAAGAAATCCCAGACAAAGAGCACCCACCAAAAAATGAGAACCAACCGTAAAAATCCTGGAACCACCAAAATTTCCAGCCTCTCCCCAAACCACTCGAGCAATCTTTCCTCTCCTCGTTCTCAACGATCGACGGAAACATCCTCTGTGCCCTACGATTCCTTTCTCCCCGTTTTAATCGTCGAGCAGACGATCTAAGGGGGGTAACAACTACGTGGAGCGTTCACTGGCGTGAGAATCCAGCGATGAACGATCCACGTGGATGGCCGGAGGGATGAACGCACACGGCACGTCAGCCTCGGTATGCGAACAATCCTGTCTGCCGCCTCATACGGGAGGTCTGCGGTTTCTGGTGCCGTGTACTTCGAGACGGAAATGCCATCGCGACTGCCGGAAACTAACGTCGAAATAGAGGACGGGGGCGATGGTCCCTGGCATCGACTGCCGTCTGATTCCATCTGCGGTAAGCCTCGTTGCCTCGGCTTTAAAGGGGAGAGAGAGGACGTCTTGCTAAGAGAGAGAACGATCCTACCCTGAAAATGTTTCACTTCGCTACATCCAACTGAAACTCTCTCTCTCTCTCTCTCTCTCTCTCTGTCTTTCTTATGGCGTTTTCAAACGTTTAGAGCAAGGTAGAGAGACGGGTTGTTTATCCGCGAAGAGAAATTTCTCAGCTCGCGACGCTAAGTAAATTTTCGGACGAGGAACAGTGCCTAGTTGAGTTTCCATGGGAAGAATAGGGGACAGCGAGATTTCTGACGAGCATCGAGGCCGAGGGGAATTTTGTTACGGAAGGCAACGTTTAAATGGAGTTTATAGAATCTTCTTAGCCTTCGTGGATATTTTGTTAAGAAAGAGTGAAATTTCCTGGAAAAAGGCTAGAGCTCGTTAGGATCTCCTCGAGATGTGCAGAATTAAGTGGAATTTTCTAAGAGTAAAGATAACGACCGATTGAATTTAGTTGGTCGAATCGAGTTTACGGATGTCAAGAAAATAGCCATAGAGTGAAATTTCTTTGGGAAAGCTGCTACTTACTTCATGGTATCTTCTCGCGAAGTGTGGAATTTCGTTAGAAGTAAAGATAACGACGAATTGAATTTAGGATAGCGGCAAGTTGAATTTTTCTCTCCGGCGGCGTTAAGCAGAATTTGATAAGCAAACAGAATTTTCCGGCGGAAAATTCACGTCACGTGAAATTTCTCGTTAGGCAACAGCGCTAAGTAATATTATCTATCGAAGAGCAAGCGTTAAGTAAAATTTCCCTCATGATGGATCGCAGGCGCAACGAAATTTCCCTCGTGGAGGATTTACGGCCGGGCGAAATTTGCCCGCGAAGGTTCGCGCGTCGGCTGAAATTTTCTCGCGGAAACGGCCAACTCTGCGCGAGAGGTTTACGTTAAGAGAAATTCCCTCTAAAAGTTCGCGTCAAGCTGAATTTTCCCGGCGAACATCGCCGCGGAACAACATTTTTACACCGCGAATGTTCGCGCGCAACGATCTTGCATCGACGTTGCTTCTCTCTCTCGCTCTTTTTTCCCTCTTTTATCCGCATGGTCGTTCGCCTCGTTGCTCGAGGCCACAATGAAGCGGATTGTTTGCCCCGTGGTTCGATTTCGAAAATATTCCGACCTTTATCGCCGACACCCTACCTCTCTCTCTCTCTCCTTTCTCTAATCCTGTTATTTATTCCGTACGGCAAACACGGTATTTTCTTTTTTTTTTTTTTATTCTCTTCTCGCCGATGTTGGATATGTACTCCGCGCACGTTTCACGGGATTTTGTTCGTTTGTCTGCTGTGTACCAAGTGCAAGTGAATACCGAAGTTAACGTTGTTAGTGTTGTTATTGCTGTTCGAGCGTGTAATAATTTTATGGTGGAATAATTGTTTAAATTTATCGAAACTTAGGATTCACTAATAGAAATTCCATAGAAAGATTCTGTACAGATATTGCATATATTAATTACTCTAGAATTGCTGTTATTTATTTAGATTGAAGGTGGAAATACTAGTTAGCTTAGATTATTCAACTTTAACGTACAATTAGCTCAATTTCCATCAGACGAAACAAATGGAATACTCAACAACATTGCTGTACTCGTTATAAATATTCATTTCACGTAACAAAGTTTACCAACACACGCGCATCGTAACAACATAATGAATCTTTCATTCCACATCATGAAAATGAAAACACTTGCTGCAGTTTCAAATGGTGCATCGTGGATCGTAACTCAAATGCAACAAAACACTCTTACATTTTCCATTGGAAACGCATTAAACACGAACACCGTGTGTGTGTGTGCGAGTAACATAGATCTGCGGTTTTGGGAAACGAAAGAAAAATCGCCGATAGCGTGCGAAATGAAATGGCCGACTGAATTATCGGTCGGAGAGGCGGTGGAACCTGCGCGTAAGTTGTAACGACAAAAGGGTCACAGAAATGGCGGAGCACATACACACGCACACGTGCGTGGAATTACGCGTGCCAAGCGGAACCGATGATCATAACGCTAGGCGGCGAGCGAACTGTTTTATTGGCGTGAGTTCGTGATCGACGAATTCGCCGGCTCGGCGGCTGGCTATCGTAAACTTCCCACCCTATATTGGTTTCCGCCGCTATTTCTATCCGCTCGTTAATAGTCGCTGCTGGAATACTTCGACAACGCGTTCGCGCGCCTCGCTCAAGATCGATATTCTATTTGCTCCCGCGGTCTGGATTTATTAAACGATAGACAGCCGGACGAATTTTAATCCCCGTCGAGTGTCTTCCTAAATCGGATTAATTTCGTCGAATTATCCAGCCGTATTCGGCTTCAAGGAAGCCGCGTGTTTGGCGCGAGATCCTTTGTGAAATCGGGATCGAATTAACGGAGAACGTTGAAATAGAAAATATTTATCACGTCGTAGCTCTAGGTTCAGTGGGAACGGTATTTTTATCGAAAGTTGGTACAGTGGACTCCGGTTAATTGGGACACATTGGGACCGGACTAATTTGTCCCAATTAAGCGGCTGCCCCAAAACAGCGAATTTCAACAGGCAAAATCTGAACATCGTAAAAAATGAAGCCAAAAATGATTTATTGAAAAACGTATGTTGTTAAGCACTCGGGTACTAATTTCCGCGTACTTGGAACATTGCACTAGGTGCCGTCTGAAGACTGAATGTATTGCGTTGAGAGTCTGACTGAATCTTGAATGTCTCTCCGTCTTAAGCTAAGTCCGGCCTTCTTATCCAGTCGTCCCTTCTCCAAATCTTCGAAAATTTGAAGAAGGGACGCGAAGGGAGGTTCTTAAAATTACTAAGTGACCAACCCCGTATCACCCCCTTCCATTGCGCCCGGAGCGCGTCACGTCCTTAGAGCGGGGATGACGAAGAAGCTGGTCCTTGCTGGATGGAAATTTGACAACAAGGGGGGAAAACCCGGCCAGGTCAACTCTGACTCTCCGACTCGTTCGGAAGGTCAGGTACCGAGAGGCCTCGGTAATTGCATCGGTTTCGAAGACCCTTTAGGGGTGACTTTATGATACCTTGCCTTACCGACTGAACAATAGCCTATTCTTTAATATTTGAGAAATTCTACGTACCCATGTTGGCTGCAGACTGGTCTGCTAAATTAAAATAACGGTTTGCTGAGCTAGAAGAAATTCTACGTGCCGCATGTTGGCTGCAGACCGGTCTGCTAAATTAAAATAACGGTTTGCTGAGCTAGAATCACGTATCATAAAATCGTCCCCTAGCTGTCTTGAATACAAATGTGTGTTTAAGCATGCAAACAAAGCTAGCAATAAGTAATAAAATAACATTAATGAGTAATCAAAAATAAGTAAATAAACACGTATTTATATTCCGTTCTACAGTATCTGTCCCAAATAAACGGCGGTACCGCTTAACCGGCGTCCCAATTAACCGGAATCCACTGTATATTCAGTCACGATTTAATATTTTTCGGCTCGTGCAAATATTTCTTTTGGAAATCGAGTGCAATTGTTTTGATTGTATATATATTGCAACTCGGTAATGAGAAGCTCTCGAGAGGAATTGAAACTTCTCTAATCTTTGTTAATTAATGAACCATTACTGAGACAGCATTTTTTGCATCGATTGTAAACTTGAGGAATTTTTCTGATTGTATATTCTGTTATATATATTGCAACTCAATAATAATAAAAAATGTTAATCTGTGCACCTTCGTGAGATAAGCTTTCGAGAGGAATTCAAACCTGTACAAACTTTATTAATTTTTCTTCGTTGAGACAGAATTTTTTGCACGCATTGTAAAATTTAGGAATTTCAAGAATAAAATATGTGCAACAAGTGAAATATTTCCACGCAGTTTTTCAGTTACAAGCGCACAGTGCTACCTGATCCTCACATTTCCACCGCGGTGTATGTAAATTGGCAGGAGCAGGAATCGTAAAACACAGCATCGACGATTTTAATACAGTTCTTTATGATCGCACGAGGCTCGATAAATTTTACGAACGCATGAAACTTCGTACACTTGTCCACGAGTGCACGTTGTCCAATACAGTTACTCTTAAACGCATGATAATAAAACGATTTTTACGAGAATCGTATCGAGAGCTTCCAAGTCGTGGAACCTCTATGCAGATGATCCGTAGAGCTTCGCAGGAGCTCTAGAGATTCGAAAGATAGCTTCGTGTCCCTGGTGTTTTAGAAGATCGACAGTACTCGAAAGAGTCTTAGGATCCTCGGGGGTTCCAGATGCTGGAATATCTGAAAAAGTATAGCGAGCTTTACGAGTCCCAGAAGGCGAATTCTTTCGTTGCTCCCATTGACCAGCGGAATCCTCAGTCCTCGCTGACCTCTGAGATTCTCCAGCTTCTGGACAGTTGGGATACCTCTATGTTTGGTACCTTTTGAGGTACCTTAGGATCCATTGAGCTGCAGGACTTGCCAGATATCCGAATATCTTCCGGTCGTGTGAAGATTTTCACGTTTCTGATAGTTCTTTGAAATTTTCAAATTCTTTTGATATAACGTATATTGAATTTTCATGTTGAATATTCTTCAACATTTCTGTGCAAACCTTTCAGTAGTAGTGTCTTCGACATCCCGAATGCAAATTTTGACAAATGTTTTTGCGAAATTTTTAAGGTTTCGTAATTTTCACACACGGTGCATTACATCATATAAACCAAACCATCATCCAAATTTCCAACGATCTCAGTACCAATTTTTCTAACCCCTTCTTGCACCTTCCAATTAATAATCTTCTAATCAATTAGCATTAAAGATTCTCGAATGTCTAACGTGTGGTCTTGACAGTGTGGCCCTCATATCTCCTACAATTTATCCAATTTCCAAAAATCATTCACCAGACACACTCTCCACACAACGAGCAACGCAAAACTACCAAAACATATCGATTTCTTAACCCCAAAAACCAGAACACCCCTTTAACTTCACACCACATCAATTCTGTACATTTTCCCCAATACGTACAACCTTTCAGAGAATCCCGAAACAAATCACTCTCCAAATCCTCTTCCACCACCAAATTTCCACAACTTCCCACTAAACAATTACCCTCCCTCCTCTGATCCATGTATCTGACGTTGTATCATTGCAGCGTCTGTTAACGCGTAACGCCGGTTATCGATTACATTGTCAACGCCTTTGACGAGGAGGCCGCGAAACCGATTGAGACACGGCGATGCGACGCGACGACGGGGACTTGGCCCCGGAGGACGCTCTACTCGGAGGTAAGAGGCCAATAATGGCATTAGTAACGGTGTCGATAATCGACATAGCGGGGGTAACGACCGACCCATTCGACGGATTAATACCGTGGCCCCTGTAACCGGGAACGATAATTCAGCGGTTCCGAATTAAAGCTGGAGTGTGTCGCGCGGAGAGGAACGTCCCGCGTTCCCGAAAACGACTCCGGGAATCCCGGATTAGCCGGAGTAACACAATGACAGGGAGAAGGGAAGGTTCAGGAGGACTGATTAGCGCGCTCGCGCTTCCTGGTAATCGTCAACGCCCGGGGCAATCGCGAACGTCTCCTTCTCTCTTCGTAATCCTGCGAGAAGCCCGCGCGTTACCCCCGTGCGTCTTAAGGCCGGAATATTAGACGAGGAGGAGGGGTCTCTGCAGAAATTTTTTTCTTCTACTTCCTCTTCGAGACCTTTGTCTCGTCGCGTTCGTTGTCGCATCGTCTGCTCTCGTCGACGAATGGAGGAAACAGCGGGGGGAGCGTTCCCTCGCTCCTTCAAACTTTCTTTCGCGGCAGATTGGACGTCTTCTTTTTGTCTTCTCCTCGGCTACAATCTCGTCCATTCGAGCGAGGATTTTAAAGCGAATTGGGATTTTTTTTTAGTTTTATACAGCGGGAGGCTGATTTTTCGGACTGATTTGCTGGCTGAGGTTGGTTTAAGTTTGCGTCGGTTTCTGGTGGGATATTGTTTGGGTGACACAAGAAGCTTTGAAAAAAGTGGAACTTGTAAAGAGGAATTAATACGGATTTCGTGTAATAGAAGATTTTTAACTCTTTGCCGTGTGGCGGGTACGCCGTCGTCAACAAACCCTTACCGAACCTCGTTCTATTCTTCCACGCGAACTTTTCCTTTTCCAACTCCTTCAGATTTTAGTTTCCGTTCTTTTGTCTCTCCCCGGGTTAAGACTTGCCTTCGTCCTCGAGTGGCCTAAGAAGCGCACATGTGGCATCCAGGTTCGCACGAGGACGAACGAATCTTCCGTTTCCACCACTTTCTCCACTTCTGTCTTTATCTATCGCTACTCCTGTCGCCCTGTCCTAACAATATAAAAACCCAGTACGCCTACACCTCCGGACAGTTTTTCCTTTACCGACCAAGTAACAAAATAAACGATTGTATTTTCTGGACCAATTGTACGCCTATACGACCATACACTGATACTTTAATAAATTGAGGTGAAAACAGGGTAACGACGTTCCTCACCCACCTCAGCCGTGTAATAACGAGTCAGAGTCGTGTCACAGATTTTGGTCGAGATCTGATAGAAACAGCTGTATCGGCAAGAAAACTTCATTTCAGTTCCAATTTTCCATTTAATATACAAAACTGAAGATTGCCAAATTTCATTAACCTACAATAGCCTTTCTTACTTAATACAGTACCAAAACAGTAAACAGCTGACGCTTAGATGCCCAATCAAGAAAAGAAATCACACGTCAAGGGGTTAATATCTTTCCTCGAAGTCTTTAAATCTGCACAATTACGAGGATCAATTACTCCAACAAAACTTTCATACACGATCCAGAATGCAAATATCGATAATGCATTAACACCGCTCGTGTCAAATTTCTTCGTAACAAAACCAAGAGAAAAACAAAAAAGAAAATTGAACAAACGATAATTTCACAAATTCCATCAGCCTTATTCCTAGCTGTCCCACTTTCGCGACCCGACTCATTTCCTTTCGCGCCGCGGCAAAAAGGGAACGCCGGGAACTTTCTTTGACTGATTAACGGCGTTCGATAGAACGTATTAAAGCAAAGCTACCCTCCCATTTGAAGTTTAAATGGTGTCCAAAAACTGGTCGTTCGAGGAATAATTATTGCTCGCGTCTCAACGAGGTAGCCGTCGCGGTAATGTAAAACCAAAAAGCTTTCGCGTGTTTTTTTCCATACGATGCTGGGGGCACAGGATTAGACAGGTCGTTCCTGAGAACCGGTGCTTCTTTCCCGTTTTTCCTTCTTCTCTCTCAACTGAAAAAGGCAGGGAAAAAGCGGAAACGCGAGTTACGTAATGAAAATACGTTTCATAACGAAGGAACCCGCGGGGACGTATAAATCTAATCCTTCGCGTTACACCAGCCCGTTTAAGACAACGTTCCCTGTTTTCCTCTGTTCATTTTCCCCACGTCCTATTTACCGAGGAGTGAATCTTCGTCACCGTGTCTCTCCGTGATTTCACGAAAAAATCGTAAAAACGCCGTCGCCGAAAGACACTTGCCACGATCGAATCTTTCTCCACGGCGCGGAGTGTCGCGGCTCATCGGTGGTTAAACATCGTATTCGAGGGAAATTAGGGGTATTTCGTTCCACCGGTTTACCGGTAGCTGTAAAAGGGAGCGTGTTCCGAGTTACAAATGAAACATAAATTTATTCTCTCGCGAGGCACGGAGGAGGGAGGTTTAACGCGTGCTAATTCGAAGAAATGGATTCGTTGTGCAGCATTTTTTGCTGCCTAATTGTGCTTAGTTTGGTAGCTTGCTAGCTTTCCCCGTTGTTTCCCGTATTTTCTGCAAAGGTACGTCCAAAAATGTACGACCATGCTGTGCTTTATTAAAAATTTCGTAGAATTCACTGGGAAATTTTCGTGTAATTTTCTTCCGCCAGATTGCAGAGTAATTTCATCCACCTCCGTTCAAACGATCTATCCAAATTTTTCCGCGATAACGTATATTTTACTTGTTAATTAAAAATTTTCTACTTCCCCAAGTTGTCACGGGAACTGGATTAACTGGAATTAACGATAATAGAGTTCTTTAGACTGAAGTTTCTAGCTACAAACTCGAAACACTCTCTGTGCACGAAGACACTCGTGTAAATCCCGAGGAATTTCATTTCACTGGCAAAGAATGAGGTGTTTACGCGCGAATATCTCGCACGGGGGGTGCAATCGATCTTCCTCGTTCAGCTGGAAAGCGACAAAGACGGAACAGAGGCAGCAGGTGTCGCATGGCGTTCACCTGAACACCATGAAACAACAGGCGCGCGTATAACCGGGCTCATTACTGCTCCGCTTCTGTTATTACGCGCTTTAAAGCCGGCAACTTGTTCGGGTAAAAACGCGTCCCGCTTTTGTCGACCGGTTTACACCGCCGCGGTGGTTTAATCAACGCTGAAGTCTGAGAAACGCCGAAGATTAAATAACTTAGTCCTGGGTTAATGAGTAGGTTCTTTTACGTGGACCGTTACGTCTGCGATGCAATTATTCTCCGTCATCGTGATTAAATGTAGTTGCTTGTTTCAAGATTCAGAGGCTGCACTGTCGTGCAGTTTCTACTGACGGAAAGTTATTACATTTTAACGGGGAGTAATTTTGTTTGTTAAGCAAACACTGCTTGGCCAGAGTTTTGGAGTTATTTGTTAATTTTCACATTATCAACTTTTTATAAAGTAATTAACGTTCCAGGGCTTGATAGTAAATTAGGATATCAGAAGATTTGTCAAATGTAATATTTCTCAACGTTGCTACCGTTTTTCTGCAAAATTTTTGCCCAGCGTACAAATTTTTTACCTACAGTAGGTATACATTTTTAAAAAACAGAAAAAAGGTTATTTTGCAAGTTTCAAAGCTCGGTATAACATATTTAAACACGCAGTTGAAATAGTACACAATTTTCGAAAGTTTAAAGCGACCTCGAACGAAGTTTCTAGGTAAAAGGAAGGCAGATTAAAAAATTGCAAAAACCCTCAAAAAACATCCGTCGTTAAAGTCCCACTACCCGCAGCTATCCTTAAGTTCCACAACGTGAACGTTCACCGAGATTGCCTCTCAACCGAGATGTACCGCACGCGTGAACGTAGAGAGAAACCGCACGTAGAATAACTCAATACGACGAGCATATTTGCCACATATTTATCCCAGTCGATCCGTCCCGGTTCATTTCCACGGTAAAACGATGCGATATACTCTTGGAGCTGCAGAGCCTAAAATCTGTCAGTCGATCGAGCAAGAATTACCCAATGGCAGGCTGGTTTCGCATCCGCTTTAACGCGCGGACAATGGGTGTTTAGGTGAATGGAAGGTTCGAATTACTGGCTGCCCGGTAATTAGGGCTGGCCTGAAAGCCGGCGTTGTAATCAGAACACGCAGGCATCGGGTTGTGGCCGATCTGTTGCGGAAAAAAAATCACCATGTCCGCGGTTCGAGCTTTGCGGTGAATAATTCCACGGGCGATCCGGCCGCGTTAATCTCTGAATCGGGGATCCAAGATAGACGGGAAACACGATGGAAACAGGATCGCCGGAAGCGGGCGGTGGATCGCGCGCGCGCGCGAATATTGTCCGCGGTCGCGATGTCGACGGTCATGGTCGATGGCTCGTCGGATGAAATTGTGGCGGTAGAATCGTTTCCTCCAGTAGGCGCCAGTTGGTAGCTACAGTTTCAAGGGGAGCTGCTTTTAACTGAACGTTGTTTCTTTTGTCAATTGTTGAATAAAAAGTGAAGTTTTAGGGTTGCTTCTTTGTAATATGTTGTTATCAATGTGACGGAAATTTTAGTAATAATGATGCTTTCCAGGAGAAACTGCTTTTAATTGAACGTGGTTTCTTTTGTCAATTGTTGAATGAAAAGTGAAGTTTTAGGGTTGCTTTTTGTGCTATATTATTAGTATAATAGACGTTTAAACAGGAGTGATGCTTTTCAAGAGGGAAATGTGTACAAGAATTTTTGATGGGTTCTTTTTTGTGTTTCACATGTATACGTTAATGATTGTAATATTGATTACAGTTGTGTTAACACTGAATCTTGTTTAAAAATTCGCAAAGATTGCTACGATTGCTGGAAGTTTCTGAGCTTATGAAAATAGCTCTTGAAGTAGTGGATTCTTAGGAAAACGACAATGGGACTAGTAAGGGAGAGTGTCTGACTAGCACGGGTCGCTACTACTGCCAATAGAATTCGTAAACTCACCACTATAAGAATATTCTGATACTGTTCATATTAAATGTCTGTCAATATCAGCTATTATGCAGCTACTTACACTGATCAATACCAAACTTCAAGATCTGTTATATTACAATTTACAAATTTTGTTTAAAAATATACTAAATCCAATTAACCGAACCGTACAATACTTATCTTCCCCAAACAAAAACCAATTATTATTACTAAAAATTCTTCAGAAAATGTCCGAACCACACAGAAGCTCACAATACCTAAATTAATTACCAAACTCTTCCAGCATCCAGAATAAAAAAACTACAAACAACCCACTTACTCTACTTTCAAATTTACAACTAAAAATTCGTATCATTCCTTACATCCTACCCATAAATCTTCCACTCTCACCGTTCTCCGTATCAGTTACGATCATCAGATTCCGAAATCGAAGGAAGGACACGTCGTAACATTTACGAGCCTCGCCATTTCACGCAAGTTACGCGTTATAGCCCCGCAATAGGAAGTTATAACGGGATTCCGTGCGCGCGGATCTGCGTTAAGGGTTGGATTTTACGTGGGAAACATGCGAACCCTGTAGTCGCATTGTTAGGTCAACGAAGGAGCACCCTTGGGCAAACAGAGAGAGAGAGGGGTGAGTGTAAGGTGTAATGGTCACGTGCGAATGAATTGAAACAGTGGATCGACTTGGATATCAGGGAGGACCACTTTCAAGGGCCACAGGGTAAAGGGAGGCGCAGGGTTAAAGCCAGTTAAGCCTGAGTTAAACGCCGTCATAGCGTGCTGGTATTGTCTGCCGCTTAGTGTCGCTCATGAGGGTAAATAGAATATTCTCGTACGCCGACTGGGATCATTTGCCCGGAGAAATTAATTCTACTTCCAACGGAGTTTTGCTCCGACTACCAAGTCATCGTACGCGGACGACCGAAACTTCCTTGAAAGAATATTAATTTTCGTTCTCGAGTTCGCGCCAACTTCAGCGGATGAGGTAAAAGCGATTTTGTCGGTGGTTATTGCAGTTTGGGAAAGGTTCAGCGTGTAGTTGGTGGGTTCGCCCGTTCCATTGGGAAAAGGCGTTGTTTCCCTTCGCGAAAGGCTCGATACCGCGGCTGGTAATTTTGAAAGAGGATCTCCTGCGATATTTCCGCTGCTCTTTGTGGTAAACATGATAAAATCAATGTGTGTTAGTTGTAGTTTAATACGATAGTGTGCTAGCTTATTTGAATTTTTTAAAGAATTTTGTGAAATTAATTTGAAATAATCAGATGATCTGTTCTTCAGAAATTCAAACGCTCGTTACTCTTACCTCCAGCATTTAGCAATCGCTGTCGCAAGAAAGTTCTACAAAGAAGCGTATAGAATTCCAATTAAAACAGTCAATTAACAGATACCACTCCGATTGATTCGAACAATCCCCAACGAAAATTCTCATTAATGATCGTTTAATAGGATCGATTACAGGCTACCGGGCTGGTTGGCCGAAAAACAAATGAAATTGCAGTTGAACCTTCGGTATCGGTCACGCCCAACGCCCCAACCGCCATCATTATGTAAAATTCAGGCCAAATGACGCGCAGAAAACACCCCGCAAAAACATCCATTTCCGTATAAACGGAAATAATCAATTCTATAAGTAAACGCGATAAATACTACCATCCGATCTACATACGAAAATCCATATTAATTCAACCCATCTCCATAATTGAACTAGCAACGAAAAGGGGGGCTGTAACATCGAACGAAGACTGTTCTCGATAAAAAATGTCAAGTCTACAGGAAAAGTAGAAGCGTTAGCTTCAATAAAATCTCTCCGCGGAAATTTCTCGTGGAGAATCGAGCGGACGGCAATTTTTCTCCGCGACTCTTTGCATTTTCGCTCGATTACCCCGCGCGGAACCACGATCGAGAGAGGATCGCCGCAGAGTCGCGTTCCCTCTGCCACGTTCTGTCCGAATTTTCGAGCGGAGATCGTCGAAAACGCGACTAATTTCTCGTGTACGCTCGCGAGCGTTTTGTCTTCGTTCCAGCTGGCGTGCACACGTCACGCGATTACCGGGTATATCTCCCCGACGATTCGCCGGCGTTTAAAAAACAGCGTCGATTCTCACCGGTGGAAAAAGGCAGAATTAATTAGCCGACATTAATATCCTTTTAATATCGCCCGCCTCAAATTGTCCGCCGCGAGGCGAGAGACCGATGCGAGCACGCGCTTCAATGGCACCGAGGAACGGAGATTCCGCCGCGGAATTTTTCATCCAGCCCGCTCGTTTTTCTCGTTTGGACGTTTTTTTAGAAATTCTCAATGGCGAAAGTTGCGTGAATTTCTCTTTTTTTCTTTTCTTGTTTGGTCTTCTCCCTTTTTGCCGGGCGTTTTTTTCTGCTGCGAAAGTTGTCGCAGTTGGCAGGGAAACGTGAATTGAAGGAGAAGTTGTGAATCGAGGATAATCCATGGTGTCGTGTTTGATGAATTTTCTGCTAACGAACACTGTATTTTGGTACTTGTAATGATTCAGTTTAATAATACTGTACTACGTCAGGTTGTAAATGCAGCTAGTTTCTTGATTGTATGGATTACAGAAGTTGGCAATTATCGCTGGGCTGCAGGAATATTGAGCTGTTTGCGGCTATCGTTGGACGTTAACGATCTATATTCTCTCTGTGGCCTCTAAATAGTGTATATTATAGATACCTGTATAGAAAATAATGTGAAAAATTAGAAGTTTGTATATTTCAAGTTGAGATTTATTTGAAAAACTGCACAGTACAAGGACTTTGAAGAAATTTCTATAACATTCTCTATATTCCATCAAAATTACTAATCTTCCTATTTACTTACAATTATCGAACTAAATCTTGATCAATTGCTATCGAGCATTTATCGATAGGCATATGAACTTCACTATCCCAGAATTTCTACGTCCACAAAACACTTGCAAGATCTGGCAAACTAACTCAACTTCCGCTAAAGAGTATTACAATAAATTACAATATTGTAGGAACCGACGACGGGAAATTATTGAGGGACCCAACGGGAATCGAACCCGGGAGCTTCGACTTACCAAGCCGAGGCTTTGCGCGCTACGCCAACCACTCCCTCAGTATTCTCCCGTGCCGGTTTCCTATTTTCGGGTATGGAGGGGCCCCGATACTACAATATTGCAATAAAAATTGAAGAAGAGCATAATCTAGACACAATTCTAAAGCATCGATAACCGTCCCAAAACCATCTGGAACATCGCCATCCGAAAAGCAGCAACAGATCGGATCAAACAAAAGCGAGCGCCGAATTTCGAAAGCGTTCAGCAGCATCGACGAAACGGCGTAATTTACGAGCAGAGCACGGCTCACATCTAGAGGTGTTCGACCCCTTGATCGAGCCACATCTTGCTGGCACTGGCCGCGCTCGGGAGATGTTTATGTCCATTTGAATTCCAATTAATGGCACGTCGAGGACACTTTGGAACGCGTGACATATCGCGGCGCATTGTTCCGCCGGCGGCGTCGTCGACCGGAAATGCTGCTTCGACTCCAACCATTCGAGAGGTTCCCATGGGATCGATCGACAGAGAGAGAGAGAGAGAGAGAGAGGTGATCCTCTTCATAGGATCACAGAGATTCTTTTCTCTCTCTTGCCACATCGATCTCGTCATTATTTCGTGTTCCCATGAAAGCTCGAGGCTTTCATCAAAGCACGATGCAATATTTTATGGATACGTACTCGGCGGACAAACGCCGCGACATAGCCGATATACGAATCCTCTGGGCCAGCGGCAAATTTCCAAACTTTTTTAATTACTGCATTCGATAGCAGTCCACGGTCCGCGATATTGATGATATTCGAAAACTATCGCGAAACCAGCGGGATACCGCGGTAGAAATTGGCTTAAAATCGAGTGTCTATTAGGGGAGGTTTGTATTATGATCGATACGATCCCGATGATCATTCTAATCGGAGGTAGCACGTTTGACGGATGGGAAATTGTGTCGTGAATAAGTTTAGAGGATCGCGTAGCGATCGTGTGTTTTTCGTACGGATTTATTTGTGTGACACGAGTACTATTGATCTAGATCAGGGGTCGGGAACCTTTCGGAGCCGAAGAGCCGTTTCAACAAAATAACGCACGAAAAATAAAATTTAGGCAGCTTAACCTTCCGTCGGGCGCACCCATTTCTGAAACGCCATCGGGCGCACTGGGTATTAGAGTCGGCCTTCAAGAGGTCTTTTACCAAGTGGAAAGTAACTAACCATAGGAATAATAGAAGAACATGAGTGTAAACAAAAAACGTCAACATTTGGAGCACATTTGCACATTCATTGCGCAACTCATCGCGTCTATCTACATAGACGAATTACGATTGTTCCTGAGAGATCAAGTGCGCCCGACGGAGGGTTAAATTTTAAATTTAAGTGTCGCAAGCTTAAGAACCGCGTCGAAACATTTACTTTACCGACGCATTATAGCTATCTTTTGGGGGGTAACTGTCGGTTCTGCGATGGCAACGGCAGATTTTTATTAAACATTTAAGAGCCGCACTTTTTTCAGCGAAGAGCCGCAGGTTCCCGACCCCTGATCTAGATCATTGTAAGAAATTGTGTTCTTAGATTAGGATGGAACGTATTGTTACTTATAAATAAAATTTTGAAGGGGTTTCCTTTATACTCTAACTGTTAATTTATTCAATTTGAGGAATTGAATTTTACGATTTTATAACTGTGTGTTTTGAAGATGATCTATCGCTGAATGGACGAATAGGTCGTTGCTCACTTCCTCGTAATTCATTTTCGCGGATAATTAAGAGATGCTTGAAAAATTCGCCGGTTTCCCGGAAAAAGAATGGTTTAACAGAAACCCCGTGTGCTTGTTCGAATACTCCCGCGAGCATAATGTCGTTTCGTTATTAGCTAAACAAAAAGTGCACCTTTGTTTCGGCTTAAGTTCAGCCGTGCTCATTAGTCGAAAGTCTAAAATAACAAAGGGCGATGACTAAATCAGCAGATTCGACGTAAAATATGAAAATTGTTTCAATCATCTTATCCAGCCATATTACGAAAGAAGAAATCATAATACTGGAATTGCATTAAGGAGAAAAATGTCGAAAATTTTACCGAATAAACGAAGAGAAATTGATCCGATAGTATAGATCTCTGGTGTTAAATTTGAGCGTTAAACAGAATATTTGACACGATCTGACGATACACTTCTAACTCGATACGACGTACGAAACTGTTGACGTAAACGCGACGCGAAGATGTAGAATTCAATTGAGGTTTCGCCAGCAACGTTTGTATACTTACACGTGAACTCCGCGAGTGGCAAGTTCACAAGTGCGTTACAAGATCTACCGGTGTGAATGAGTTCGCATCACGACTGATTGTGTTCCCTGTAATTTCTGTCGAGCGATATCCAGTTGCCAGCATCTGCTTTGATCTAATTTCCTTATAGCTGATGCCTGGATATCTTCTCCTTAAACACTTTAACCTAACGAATAATTTAATTCTAATTGTCGCGTCCCTTGCTCCGCAATTCTTCAGTGAATTTCGCAGGGTGGTAAATCCCGCTTACGCTCGCTCGCGACGGTCGCTCAAGACGCTGGTCACCGGGAAATTAATCTGGATGACCCTATTGAAACTTGGAAGGTGACTCTCGATCGAGTCTGATGTAACGTGTTACGAGTCTCTCGGGCGAGTCTTTGGAAAAACCGTGTCTGTCGTCGCGACGATGTATATCGTTCACTGGTCTAACAATAAATTCGTGTTTCGCTGGTGTATAGGTGTATATACGACCCTATTGAAACTTGGAAGGTGACTCTCGATCGAGTCTGATGTAACGTGTTACGAGTCTCTCCGGCGAGTCTTTGGAAAAACCGTATCTGTCGTCGCGACGATGTATATCGTTCACTGGTCTAACAATAAATTCGTGTTTCGCTGGTGTATAGGTGTATATACAAACGCTGTGTTGGTTCTGATTGGTTGTTGTGTTATGGAGGTGGAAAATGTGGCATGTTTTACTATTGGTCGACGAAAGATGTGATTTTTGGTGTTATGGTCCCAAGTGTTTTTGGGACCTATTGTCTGAGTGTCGCGCCGGTGCGTCCACGGGGGGTACATTGCGGTCTGCCGAACGTCGGCACCTCGGTCTGGCGGCCAAATGTGACTGAATCGTTTATTCTCATAATCCGCCAAACCGAGGCTCCGTTGCGCCCTAATGAGGTCGCAACACTAATTTAAATCGTTTGCGGCGTTTCTCTCTAAAGCATCTTAATTCTTTGCGACGTTTCTCTCACACCTGGACGTCTTTGAAATATCTGCACCACAATTGTCACTGTTCCCTATTAATTTATCATTCTTTTTTGTTTTTTTTTTTCACGTGGGGGAAATCTTGCATAGACATCCTATTAATTTAATAATTAAATCCTGGAAAACGAACGTACAAATCCTTCCAGCCCGAGCTTAACCGCTTCAAGGACGATTTTTTAAAATTTAGAAAATATGATCTAATTTTTTTATGTAGCTATATTTGTATTCATATTAAATCGATAGCAATTACACTGCTTTCCTTGCCGGGAGATTTCTCATATATTCTCTATCACAAATTGTCACTGTTCCCTATTAATTTAGAATATCATTCGAACTCAAGTTACATCTTAATACATTTTACACAATTAAATCCTTAATACAAATCCTTCCAGCCCAAAATCTTCACGGACGATTTTTTTAAATTTAGAAAATATGATCTAATTTTTTATTTAGCTGTATTTATATTGGCATTAAATCGATATCGATTAAACTGCTTTATTACGTTTCTCACATTTCCTCTATCGCAAATATTGTAATTTGCAAAAAAAACTAAACGTACGGAACTAAAAGTTCGGAATCACCTGTCAATCTACATCAATATTGAATCTGCTACTAATTCTTTATAAACCTGAAATTTATGTTGTGGAAACCAATAGCACTTGACCTCATTTCGATTTATTTGAATGACAATAAGTTCCTTAAAAAATTCTTAAAATTGCTAACTTGTTTTTGGAAATTTTTGTGTAACTTACAATGAACAGTGATTCCAAACATTTGGCCGGTGGTGTAGGTATCAACGTCCCTGAAGAGGTTAATTAAATTCGACTTAGCCTCGTCATTAACCCCTCACCCACAATAATCACGATCTTACTTCTAAATTAGCCTCGGACCAAGCGTAAACTGTAGATTAGCAATCGCACTGTATCACCTGCGTCATTAGATCTCCATTAAACATTTTACAAGCCGTACTCCGAAACTCGAACGAACTATCCGTCCCTCTATCACAATCCCACCGTACGTCGTCGCTCCAAATCTCGTATCCAGTCCAGCCGTGGAACAGCCATGACGTAAGCTGTCCACCTATCAATCCACGACGTTCCTCTAACACCGGTGGTAATTTTCGCTTGTCCCATTCGCGTTGCACGTTCAATTTGCGCGGCGTCGCGATTTCAACGTGACCGAGCGTAATCGAGCGTATTGTCCCACGTGCCGGAAACGAGACGCGGAGAAACGAGGAACGGGATCGAATCGGTGGAAATTCGTCGTGCGAGCAACACCCTCGATCATCGCGGAGAACTTTTGGGAAAACAGCTGGTTTCGCAGCCGTCGACGTTGTGAAATGGAACGCGAGAGCGCAGGAATTGCCCGGGTAAGACGAGCATGACCACGCCGGAAGTCGACGTTGGCCATGACTCGTTCCCAAGAGGAGGGCAGAGAAGCAAGAAGGCAGGTGAATTTTTCGTCGTTCGACATGCTGGCCACGT
>NW_017100202.1:483381-485347 GCF_001263275.1 Habropoda laboriosa | reverse complement strand
TACCGGTATTTGTCGTCGCTACCGATTTGCGGGACACTGTTCCTGCGATATCGATCGAACAACGAACCGATTCCTGTACTCCTGCACGTTCCTCTTTTCACTTTATGGACGAATTATCGAATTTTCATTAGCTTCTTGCTGTGTCAGGAGTCGAGCTTCTTTTAACCCCTACCTCGTGTTAATCAATGAAGGTGTTTTCGAATGGTGACTTGGATGGGGGTACACTTGTGTTGCTCGTGAATTTGCGTGCACTACTCGTGTTTATTTTGGAGAATTTTTTGGGAATAATTGATTAGTGTCTTTCATTCGTGACATTAGTATCTGTTCTTCGTTTATTTGTAAATTGCAGTGGAATTTTTGGAATGCTTCAACTATTGCTCAGAAGTGTTAGTCAATTTTGAAGATTTCCAGGGAACGAGTGTAATTGAAATGATTTTTGTCACACAGGAGAATAGGTCTCTTGAAAAATTTTTATTCCTGGCATGAATATCTGTTTTCAGTTTTCTGTTTGAGTATTTTTTGTGTTGGTCCTCTTGCTTTATTTACAAATTGCAGTGGAATTTTTGGAATCCCGAATTACTGCTCAGAAGTATTAGTCAATTTTGAAAATTTCCAGGGAACGAGTGTAAGTGAAATGATTTTTGTCACGCAGGAGAATAGGTCTTTTTTAATAGGAAACAAATTTTAACAAATTCAATCGATCACAAATTTAAAAAACATGCAGATATCGAGTCTTAAAAATCTTCTCTCCGATTGACAATCCATAACAAGATTAATTTTTCAAATTTCATCCTCGAATTTAAATTTTTTCCACCCATTACATCCAATATTATCTACACTACTCCCTGCACGCTAATAACAAAGCTTATACCCCGAAAAAAACCGTAGTAATTTCACTATTGCAGGTGACACGTGAAACAATTTCATATTCGCCACGAACCCACCGGTATCTCGTTCGTGATTTCATCGTCGTGATTGGGTTTCGTACATTCTCCGAATTAAATCGCCCCTATCCTCCGGTGACCGCGTGTAGAAGGTGGTACGTTCGCCTGGTCGGCCACGTGAAGCTTGTTTTTATATTCTTCCATTATAGAAATTGTAACAGAACGCTGTGCGAGAAGCTCCCCAGTAATCAGCCACACATACACACGCAACTCTGCACATACACGAGGCGTACACGTGTGTATAACACGGCGATAGTTCGGCAGATACCGATCGATCGTATCTCGCGGGAATCGAGTTCGTTCCAGGGAGCTGCGCAGGCGATTATTAAATTGCTTTGATTATTAATTTTGTGATCGAGCATCCATGTAGAATAATTGGACTCCTATGGAGAATGCGTGACGGATGAACGATGGGACTGAGCCACTTTAGCGAGACGTAAAGTTCTAATATCGCTAATGTCGACTTTGCTATCGAGGATAAATACGGCAGTGAAAATTGGCAGAGTTTGCAAACTTCTTTCAATAGAACGTGGAACAACGAAATAAGCATTCTTGAACAAATTGTGTAGACGTAATTATTTTGTCCTCTTCATTCGACATATTGTGAAAAACACTTGCAAAATCGTATCACCTGAAAACCTGTGTCGCTTAATTTTAAATATCCAAGTGTCGAAGATTTGGTATGGAAGAATGTCGATAAAAACGGCCCACTGAGAATAACTCTAAACACTTCCTACACGGAGTAGATTAAACGAAGTGGTCTTCTGCTCTATCAAAAGTCGTTTGACATCTGTGGTTAAAGTAGAAGAGAAAAACTAAAATCAGCAAATATCCACGACCGTATTTCTCGATCGAGTAGCTGAATAAATTCGTTCCGTGACGTTCCCGTCACCGTGTGCATTAACGATCCAAACAACTCAGAACGGGTGGAAATTGTTAAAAATATTATTTACAATATTTTTTCGCCGACCGGTCGGTGTTCTCTTTTCACGAACAATTTCTCGTCGAAGTTATCGCGTTGC
>NW_017100202.1:473675-483291 GCF_001263275.1 Habropoda laboriosa | reverse complement strand
CTTGTTTCTTCCTTCCCGCCTCTCCCTCTCTTTTTTTTGCAGTATTTTTAATATTTATTCACGCGTACCGTTCTCCCTTCTGTCAATTTTTATTTACCCAATGCATTTTCGTCCCGAAACAATTTGTCCCGCGTCAGAGAGTGAAATACGTTGCATTATTTATATGCGATCGCGCGGCAAGCTAGTCGACGACGCAACACGGGGACTTCAATTTTCCGGCAATATTTTCGCCAACGATTTTAAGTGCTTCGACGCCCGGAACGATAACGATTACCCGCCGATCAAAGATTCACCGGCTGTCGGGAATAAATTTTTCTAATTGCGAGTACACGTGAAATTTGTCACAGAAGCGAGTTTCGCTTCCCCGAATTATTGAACGTTGATACGTCCCGACGCGAAAACTCTGGCTTATTCCTACCTGGAGTCTCTGGAATTGGAAAAGATAGGTGTTTTTAAGCGAATCGTGCGGCTTTTGTTCCAACAGTTTCTTCTCTTCCCTTCAATTTTGTTTTTTCCTTTTTCAACGGAAGAACGAGGGTGAAGGAATTTTTGCTATTCTTTCGCCGATGGAACGAAACGATACCTTTATAAATACGCGCCTTTTGTTCCGGTGAAAAGGTGTCCCTTCTTGGTTATTATTTCGTAAAATAGCACAGATGTTATTAAGAGTGACAAGTATTGTGTGGACATGTGCAGAGTTAATGGGTGAGGTAGAATTCGCGAATATCCTTTGTGGTGTTATTTTATGGAATTTTTAATACGGATGTTACTTTAATTAGTAGACTAAGCGGAGGTTTTCTTAGCAGCCTGTGTCCGAAGTTAATCTTTCTATTGTCAACTATTAATATTGCTGCGCTCGTCCTTATTTCAGGACGTCACTTTAACAATTATCAGCTTGGTCCAGGTTTTGGAGAAACCTCGTCAAAATATCTTCCTTATTATTTCTATATCAGAAGAGACCATTTTTTTCATTCTATCAATTGAGGCCAGATTCACTGTTGCGTCGTAGACCTTGATCAAGTCTTATGTCACATGCGTAACAGACGCCGCTTGGGTTGTTCGGCCGTACCGACGAGCCGAACAATAACATCGCTATTTTATAAACTACGTGTATGTTGTGATTGGTGGTGTGAAAACTGTCGTAGGTGGTGGAAGTGTGTGGTGATTGGTTTTTTCGGTGTGTCTGCTGGTGGTGTGAAAGTGGGGAATTTGTTCTTACATTTGTTATATTGCTTGTCTGAAAATTGGTGATGTCGAAGGTCTGTCTTATTGCTTAGGGCATGTGGTGTCCAGGTGTGAGAGTCGTCGAATTTCTGGTGTAATAATGCTTTTTAGAAGGTGCTGTCTGTTGAAAATAGCGATGTTATTGTTCAGCTCGTCGGCATGTGACACTTATAATCAGAAGTTTTGGCGCAGGTTGATGATTGTTCTCGCTGGTTCGAGGTGTATTAAAACTTCGTTGTTGGGTTAGATGTTGTAGATGTTTTGATGAATTCTTTTCTTGATTAGATGTGTTTTAAATGTTTAGTTGAATTTGGATTGTTCGTTTCGTGACGATGTGTCTCGTGCACTCGTCTGACAGTGATTCACGGTTTTCAGGTGTGCAGGTGTATATATAGACGTTAGGTTGGTTCTGATTGGTGGTTGTGTTATGGAGGTGGAAATCATAGTGTGTTCTGCTATTGGTCGACAAAAACTGTGACCTTTTGGGAGACCCCCGGTAACGAATGTTTTATGGTCCCGAGTGTTTTTGGGACCTATTGTCCGAGTGTCGCGCTGGTGAGTCCACGGGGGGTATATTGCGGTCTTCCGAACGTCGGCACCTCGGTTTGGCGGCCAAAATGTGGCTAAGCGGTGAGTCCACGGGGGGTATATTGCGGTCTTCCGAACGTCGGCACCTCGGTCTGGCGGCCAAAATGTGGCTAAGTTGTTTATTACTATAATCCGCCGAACCGAGACTTCGTTGCGTCCTAATCAGGTCGCAACATTCACTATAGCACCAATAATTAAAGAGAATTATTGACAGATTAATTAAAGTCACTCTACCTAAGTACAAAAATTACAAATAACACATGTATTATACTAAAATTTGCTCTGTTTCGCTATTTGTTAGTTTGCACAGTTATCCAATTATCCTGAAAATTTCACGGTCTCACAGATAAACTAAGGGAGCAAACACTTTTCCACAGTTACGTTCTCCATTGCGATTAAGCGAATATTCTCTTTCTCTGTGTCAGTGAGATGAGAGAGGGTCGTACAGCGTGCGGAAACGTTGACGAAGACGAGGCGAGGCGTTCCAACACTCAAGGATTATCTTAATACTCTCCTCGCCACTGCTCTCTCCCTCCATCTCTCCGACATTTTTCGTTCGCTCCTTCTCGCGCCTTCCGCAGGCTTTCGGCGACTTTCACTGGCTTCGTATCCTCTGACAGACGATTACCCTTGCTCAGGAAGACAAGTAAAGCTGATCTCGATAGATTCAACATTGTTTTATCAAGGGTATACCTAGCTTGAAAGGACTTTGATTCGTGCCACGTAATCTTCGTGACCCTTCCAACAGAGAGGATTCGAAAGTGATTGGGCTCGAGGAAGAATTTTCACTGATTTTCTCTGTTAATTCGGAACTATCCAGAATTTCGATTGTACAAAATATTTAAACATTTAAGTAAAATTGCTTATTTATCGTTTCCTCTCTTAGAGAATCTTTCGCAACTGAGTCTTACAAAGGCAGAGGCTGTGCTGGAACGACGCGGCAAGATTGAAACTAGAAAATATTCATTAAAGATCATAGCGAGTCCGCGTAAATAATCGAGTGCTGGAACTCGATACCAATTAGAGCCGCGCAATTCGATACGAACGAGCCCGCTCTCCTCGTTTGTAAAGCTCGCGACCAATGACTCCGTCAGTACAGAAACCCTGTGCGACCAGTCCTGAATTAGCGAATCTCATTACGAATGATACTCGAGTCGTAGAATTCGACACCAATGTTACTTGTGCCGCAACGTATAATACGGTTTTATTTATTTTATTTTGCGCGAAGGGTAAAATGGTACACCTTATTCGCAAGTAAGGTCGATGTACAGCCGTAAATTACTACAAACTAACACGCTTACGTAAGAAAAAAGAAATAATTATAAAAGATATAATTATAGTTAGAAAAATAAAAATAGAAAAACAATACAGCGTGTTTCCGAACTAGTGGTACAAGCGGCAAGGACAAAGTAAGTCGAATAAAACGAATAACATTTTTTCGTATCGGGCTTCGTTTCCGAATAAATCAGCGTTGAGGATCTATGTCTACGGCGTACAGATATCACTGCGTTGCACTTCTGTTGTTCTTCTGGATGACGTTCTTTGCAGTAATTAACAGCCACAGACGCGTTACCGGCGCAATTGCTTTAACGCGAGAATTATATCGGTGAACTCTCGATTACCGTACGTTGCCGTATCGACAGAACGACGAAGACTGAAGGTCTGACACAGAAATGACAACAAGCCCCGACATTGGCCATGTTTACGAATTCGAACGCGATAAGAACTGGTCTACGGTACAACCAAGTACACGCGTACTTGGTAAATATTCAACACGGATTTATTCGGAAACTACAGTTATACATAGAAGTGTCAAGAAATTGGTCCAGAATAAAATACTTGGAACGTTCACATTTTCCTCAACTTGATACGCCAAATAAAATCAATTTGTAGTGTGAAACTTATTTAAAATCTCACTTTATTGTTGTGAGGTCGAATTACAGATAAATCGAAAGCGATTATGTCTCGAAGACGGTCGGTGAAAAGGCGCAAATTTGACGTTAGGTAGGTGAAATAGGTAAGAGTGAGAGAGGAGGGAAGAGAAACTATCGTCTGTAACCCGCGAAGGAGACGTCTGTTGTCTCTGTGAAGGTATTTTGGAGAATTGGATTCAACCTAGAGGTGTCGCTATGATGCGCGACGGAGCGTCTGCTTCTAGGAGGTGGATAGGTAAAGATGGTGAGGGTACAGACAGGACAGGAAACCTGGTCCTGGAGTCTTCGTTCGCTCCGTACTGACTTTTGCAAGAACAAGGAGTGTCGTCTATAATCCGCGAAGGAGACGTCTGCTCGGTGTATGCTAGAGTAGGCTTAGTCGGCTTCCCGCAAGAACTGACTTTTCTGGTCAAAGGGTCATCTTTTATATGTTTTGGGGAAGCTTGACTCGACCGATCAGGGCGGCTCGGGGCGCGCGGCCGTCTCGCAAGAACTGAGTTTTCTGGTCAAAGGGTCATCTTTTATATGTTTTGGGGAAGCTTGACTCAACCGATCAGGGCGGCTTGGGGCGCGCGGCCGTCGGTCCGCTACCTGAGGCCACGGGGGGTCGAGCGAGTACGCAGCTCGTACTCGGTATGGCAGAATTTAAAAAAACAGTTACTCTACAAATTTTATTTGATTTTCTAATTATTTCCTAGGCTTATAGAAATAAGTTTCCCTCTATTTACAGCGCTGTAACTTACTTTCCTTGGCCGTAATAGAAATAACAACGCAATAAGGAAACTGAAAGAAAATAATTTTAAAAAATTCCACTTATTAGACGATTACTTGTGCACACGTGAGTTGCGCGAACGTTAAAGGATTAAAACAGAGGTAGATTTGTAAATCACGAATATTCGAGGAAAAAGTTTGAAAGTAGAAAAGAAAGGTGTATCTGAGATGGAAAGACACGAGATCGGAGAATTCCAGGATTTGGTAACGACGAGACAATTTTTCCTCTCTAATCGCAAGGTGGTCGTCAAAATCGTTAAGTCCTTCAGGATCATGAATATTAGATAGCACAGCTCGAAGTTGTCGATAATGGTATCCAGATCCCCCGGGTTGTCGACATCGAGTTCCGTCGATGTTAATACTTACGTCCCCCGGGTCGTTGATGTCTGGTCTCGCGACACGGGGGCAGTCGGTATTACTTGCGTCTCCAGGGTCGTTGAGATCGAGTCTTACGACTCGAGAGTCGGCTGAGAGTTTGACGTCCCGTCAGTATCGACTTGCGTGACCCTTGCCTCTCCGTATCGGCTTCCGCCGTTTCGATAGTTACTTCCGTACGCGACATCTCATAACTTCTACCACCAACTATACCACACTCGTTAATCGTCACGTGTTCATGCTTACATTTCATTTTCTATTTTTCGAATTTTTCACATTTAAGAAAGATATCATCAAGCTTCGGACTTTCGTAACACGTTCTCTGCCGTGGAAAGAATTTCTAATAACAGAACAGAAATTAATCGAATTAATTATAGAAAAATATCGACAGTGTCGTAAATCCTTGACACTTTAATCTGCTTTTCTTACGTATTTCGTTCGAATCTCCAGTCCCACGGTGTATTCTCTACTTGCTAATGAATGTTCTACTTCTGGAAAGTAAAGGATGGTGCATGTGACATCGAGCGTCTTAAGAAATCTTTCGTACACCGTGTTTTATGAAAATTCATATTCGACAGTTTATCGAGAATTATTTTTTTAATATCGCGATTATGCGAACATTCGCGAGGATCTTGTCCCCATTCGAGAGTCACGTTCCAATAGTAGACCTTGCTCGCGTAATCAACGGGCAGGTTCCGTGAAAGGCGAGGAAATATTCAATTTTTCCATTTCCAGGTACGAATCGCTCTGTAATTTCATTCAAGGCAGACATGCACAGTATCCACAGTCGGACAAGTGAAATTCGATACCGCTGTGTAACTGCCGCAATCCATTTTTCCCACCGATAGAAATTGTCCTTATTTGCTTCGAATTCTACCACTTTTCCGCCGTCATTTTTCCTTCGCTTCTTATATACGCGTGCACGCGTTTAAACGTTACGCTATTCTTCTCTCCTCTTCTTTTTCTTCTTTCGCTCCAGTATCGTATTCTTTGGCGGAGATCGCGAGTCCTCTTTTGCTTACGTAGCCAGCAATAAACGATTACCCGGACACCGAAGCGAATAAAGTTAGTTCCTGGAACGACCCCCGACATTATTTTCTATTGATCTCGTGATCACCGGGTAGATCAGGGTATACTTATTTTACGAGCATCGTGTAAGTCGTATCAATTTAATTTCATGGGCGGCAGTGAAATTGGCGATGCTATGGAATCAATTCCACCCTTCTTCTTCACGTTGTCCTTTACTGCTCTGACTATCGAAGATTTTATGTCGCGTTCAGTTTTAAATTCTCGTATCTCGATGTTTTAATTATTTAAAGACTCAGCTTCTAGTATCTACATGTGGGATCAGTAATACTATGACACACGCTTCTCGACTTTTCCAAACACACTGTCCCTTCATCCCTCGCACACCGTACTTTATAGCCAGGTCCTTCGCGGGCCTCTCGTTGGCTATCGTCGCTCGCTTTCTCTCTCATGCTCGCCACATTTGCTTAAAACTACTCTTTCCCAAAGTTACGATACTACAATACAATATTCTGAGCGATGGTAGGGACTCGGGCTGGTTTATGACCCGCAGACCGAGAGGTCTGCGGAGGAACCCGGTCCCAGCGCCTGACTCCCCCACGCGTTAAGGACTGGGTCAGGTAAGGACCCAGCCGCGTGCACGCGCGACGCGGTCCTTGCCGGGTAGAAACCCCCAACTTGCGCCAGGGTTTCCCGAAGGCAAGCGAGGGGCGTCAAGGTCCGCATGTAAGGACGCGTTCAGAGCACTGCAGAAACAATTGTGAGAATTGTAAGAGAACGAGATTGAACCGCGTACTTGATAAGGACGACGACGAAATATTGTTAAGATTAAAAGCCCTTACACATATACTTCTATAAGGAACAAACTTGTACGATTTATCGATCCTGGGGATAACAGTCGCTGACCATATCTTATCGATATTTTATAATCATTATCGTTAGCGTGTTAATCGCCTAACAAGCTTTACAATAGAGTTTTCACGATAGAATTGCTTCGGTAATTTCGAATTTTTCACTCGACGAAGTTCGTTCCTGGAAAATATTTAACAAATTTAAACGATCAATAGTTGCAATTGATATTTCAGCTGCCGATTCTACGAATTCTTCTGCTCGCACAATTTCGCTCCCTCATTTTCTTCATTTTCCTTTTGTTCTCTACTCCGAAAAAAAAGAAGTAAATTCACCCCACCCCGGCTGTTTCGTTTTATCGCCAGCGAGGACGAGCACCCTTCAACTGTCATGCGGACAAAGCTGGACTCGATCGATTTAACATCCGTGCCTCGTGGACGACACACGATCGACGACGGTGTAAGGGACAAGAGAGACACCTTTCTGGTCTCACAGACACGGGGCAGAAGGGCGTGAAACTCTCTCTTGCAAGACTGTGTTTGATCTGCCACAGTGAATAATTCGCCGTCGACCTGTTCCGCGAGTTACACTCTGTCGCTCGTCATTCTGCCCTTTTATTTCCACAGGATTTATCGGGTCGCGCGTGAAACGCGTGCGTCCACTGAAACCCGCGACAGTCTGATACAAAGAGAGGGACGGAGAGAGAAAAAAAAATGACGGTAAAAGAGACAAATGAAACGCGTTAACAGGAGAACCACGGACGCGTTTCGCGAGCTTCTGCCTCGAAGGAATCGCGATTTAACGGCTCCAATCGAGAGAGATTACTCGATAAAACGTCGCAAGTCTTATCGATTGTTTGCCACGAGAGGAATAATTCCGAGGCGACTCGGAAAACGCGCGAGAAACTTCGCGATAAACTTAAGGATCCTCGAAATTGTACATGGACGAAGGACGAAATTTTTCACGCACACTTTCGCCAGATATTGGTCAATTGTCTGCTCGAAAAAGAGATGCTAATAGGGTGACATTACGTGACACGATTTAAACGAGAGGATCATAAATTAAAGTTTCGGTGCATTAAAACCTTACTATACATTTGACTTGGAGCATTAACGTTTCATTTATTACCAACGGTTACCGCTCTTTTGCAATTCTAATTGCCGACAAATTTCAATCTATCCCTGCAACCTAATTTTTCCCCAATGTCACGCGTTAAAACGTACGAAAAAAAAAAAGTGTATCCAAAGAAGAGCAACAATTATATCCTCTGACAGCAGTTGAGCGAAGCATGCGTGTGACTTCGTTTAATACTGGACAAGTGACGTTCGCCAAATACGACACGCCTCGGTGCAAATACAATTTCCATTGTTTCGGAATGGACGCAATTTTCTTTTCGACACGCGTGACAAATACGCGAGAGTGCCGGCCGCTAGTCGGTCCAAGTTCAGAGGCGCGGATCATTCGAACTCTTCCAGGACAATTTCGGCGATAATGAAGAACGATCGGTGTGATGAATCAACCGCAATTACAGGCTTACGGTCGACGCGCGGAAATGGATGGGACTGCGAGTCGGTCTGTTTACACGTCCAGACGACTCAAGGATTCATCGGTAAGCTATTTTCCACGCGGCTGCATTTACACGCTCCGACGTTAATTCAACGATATACAACGGGATTAATTAATTTCGCAATTTATTACGCTAAACGATATATTAGACAGATGTCCTTTTTCCTCGTTTAACATTGTTACCTGTTCCTACCTCCGCGCTTAATTGTAAATAAAACAAGGCTGAAATTCGGGCGAGCTGTTTTTGCGCGCGACATTAATATCCGAGCTACATCGTTCAAAGGATTAATTTGCCGCGAATTCCTGAAATTCCAGAGATCGTTTCGCGTACATTTCGTATAATGTCGATTCTGAGAACTTGCCGATGTTCCCGGAATAAATCTAACGTCGTACGTTGATTAACAAGTGTCTTTTTGTGTTTTTTTTCTTTTTCTTGCTCTTTCGAAGAAACGATTATTTAAAACCGTGATTATTTTTACGTCGGCTGAAAACGTTCTGTAATTCCCGCGAATTCGCGGGCTTTTATAATAAAATGGTTTTATAAACGCGGGACGCCTCTTGTCCGACACAATATATTTCGCGGCAGCTTTTGTCCTCCCCGGGCCGATTTTTATTATCTCCTTTTTAATAAACACGGAATGCGTTTTTCATCGAACATGAAAACGCACGCTGGGACCGAACAATCGATTCCGAGCGTATACTACAGATTTTCCGTGCTAACATCACCTCTTTGGACCTTTAGATTCGCATTATTCTCCCTCCCTTTCTTCCACCGCCCCGCTCTCTTTCTCTGTGTTTCACGGGATATTTACAAAAGCGAGGGAAAACAGAAATACAGCAGAGCTTCCGTTGGAACACGTATGCTCATTCGCAGTACGATTAACTTACGCCGCGCGATAGCTCTTTCCGCCGTTTTACGGCGAGTTTTGCGCTGAATTCTTTTACATTTTGCGTGTGCTCAGATTTCGTAAATTCTTGTAACAGAGAATAGATAGAGTGTAAGTAGAAAATGTGTGATAAATTATAGAAAAGTTCACTGGAAAAGTATATTTGGAACGATGGAATGAATGTCGCGAGAAGTGTATGTTCTGTGGTGAATGTATAAGAACGATGCGTGTTCTTCTGCTGTAAGTTGCACATATGTATATCAAGTATTCACGATTTACCAAATTGGCTCCAAGCATGAATACATTTGGTCAAGGGCGGAACACTCATGTCCCATTTGCTGTTGAAAATCGCCATCAAAGATCCGCTCGTTTCCTACGTGCATTCGAGAAACGCTG
>NW_017100202.1:439594-473579 GCF_001263275.1 Habropoda laboriosa | reverse complement strand
TGGCTTTGCTTTTCACTTATTAGTCGCCGTCTGACACGGCGCGGACCTATTTCACTTAGCCTGGTCGAAAAACGTACGAACGTGTCCAGTACACTTCCGCTCGATTGTAATTTAACATTTACCTGTTCTAATGGCTACATAATTTACATTTTGCAATATTAAATGGAGATGGTTTTAATTTTGAATTTTACCTTTAATTATCCAATATTCCAATGTCTACACTTCCACTCGATTGCATTTTGACATTTACCTATTCTAGTGACTACATCATTTATATTTTACAATATTAAATAGAGATGATTTCACTTTTGTATTCTACGTTTAATTATCCAATTTTCCACTGTCTACACTTCCACTCGATTGCAATTTGACATTTACCTATTCTAGTGACTACATCATTTATATTTTACAATATTAAATAGAGATGATTTCACTTTTGTATTCTACGTTTAATTATTCAATTTTCCACTGTCTACACTTCCACTCGATTGCAATTTGACATTTACCTATTCTAGTGACTACATCATTTATATTTTACAATATTAAATAGAGATGATTTCACTTTTGTATTCTACGTTTAATTATTCAATTTTCCACTGTCTACACTTCCACTCAATTGCAATTTAACATTTACCCGCTCTAATGGCTACATCATTTATATTTTGCAATATGAAATAGAGATGGGTTTAGTTTTGTATTTTACGTTTAATTATTCAATATTTCAATGTCTACACTTCCACTCGATTGTAATTTAAAATTTACCTGTTCTACTGTCTACATAAAATTTGCAATATGAAATAGAGATGGGTTTAGTTTTGTATTTTACGTTTAATTATCCAATTTTCCACTGTCTACACTTCCTCTCGATTGCAATTTGACATTTACCTATTCTAGTGACTACATCATTTATATTTTACAATATTAAATAGAGATGATTTCACTTTTGTATTCTACGTTTAATTATCCAATTTTCCACTGTCTACACTTCCACTCGATTGCAATTTAACATTTACCCGCTCTAATGGCTACATCATTTATATTTTGCAATATGAAATAGAGATGGGTTTAGTTTTGTATTTTACGTTTAATTATCCAATTTTCCACTGTCTACACTTCCTCTCGATTGCAATTTGACATTTACCTATTCTAGTGACTACATCATTTATATTTTACAATATTAAATAGAGATGATTTCACTTTTGTATTCTACGTTTAATTATTCAATTTTCCACTGTCTACACTTCCACTCGATTGCAATTTAACATTTACCTGTTCTACTGTCTACATAAAATTTGCAATATGAAATAGAGATGGGTTTAGTTTTGTATTTTACGTTTAATTATCCAATATTCCAATGTCTACACTTCCACTCGATTACAATTTAACATTTCCCCGCTCTAATGGCTGCATCATTTATATTTTGCAATATTAAATAGAGATGGTTTTAATTTTGAATTTTACCTTTAATTATCCAATATTCCAATGTCTACACTTCCACTCGATTGCAATTTAACATTTACCCGCTCTAATGGCTACATCATGTACACTTTACAATATTAAATAGGCATGTTTTCAATTTTGTATTACACGTTCAATTACCCAATGTTCCAACGTCTATCTTCGCGTTTTATAACATTAAGTGTTCCCGTATTGTGTTACAGATTCAATAGTTGTACATACGTTCGCGCGTCCGTGTTCACATGTTACAATACCAATGCTCCAGTTTCATACTTGAGCTTCAATACTCGCATTCTTGCATTCGTATTCACATTTTACAATATCAGCCACGTTTTATCCACCTCTGTATTTCACAATATCACTTTTGCAACATGGTGCTGCAGCTTCAACAATTGTTCGTTCCACTGTTCCTACCTTTCTACCATATTACCTCTCTACCATATTCCCATATTATTCCTTTAATTAAACCACCCCAGAGCTCGATGGGTCGCGCTACGTTCCGGCGACCATAATTACGTTATACAATATTGATACTCCAATCTTCCGACAATTACGTTGTTTCACTTCTCTTTTCCCTCTTTTCTCGCGGGAAGAAACGGTCGAAATTGCCGATTATCCCGAGTTCAGGGACGCTTCCTCGCGGACAAGTGGCTGCCATTATCAGGATTGCAGACGTTGCATTAGGTAAGAGATCCAGTCTGTACACATTCTCATCGGGATAATGCACCGCTAAGTGGATGCTCCGTACGTGTTGCGACTCGTAGCCTATCAATCTTGATCCCGCGTGCACACCCACCGACACGCGTATTCGAAACACGTGCACGGCCGGTTCGTGAGCACGGAAACGCATTAACACCCGCATACGTAACACACGCCGTGCCAGACGCATGACGGCCGCGTACGTCTAAGTGTCCAGGAATATCTAAGACGCGTACACACGTACACACGCGTGCAGTGGCACGAGGTTCGTCCGGGGGTTGCCGGTACGAAACGCCTCGGAGACGTGTATAGGGTGAGTCAAGGTAAATTAGCACCTCCAGTGCATCGGTGCTGGAGATGATTTGATATTGCGTTGGAATGTACCGGTTTTTCGGCTGTTCTTATTTTTAATTCAATTTACTTTTCGGAATGAACAATGCGTTTCGTGGAAAATAGGAAAATTGGTGTCGATATTAATGTACCTTTGTGGAATTATTTTTTTCTTCTTGTAAATTAGTTTATTTCATTTTAAATCAAATATTTTTTAGTTTAATACTCAGACTGTGTAATGGGAGATTTTCTGAATAATAAATATACGAAATTTCAGACGTATCTAAAATTATATTTTGAATCTGATGGAAAATAGGAAATATGATGTCGATATTAATATACTCCGTTGGAATCATTCTTTTTCAGTTTATCTACTCTGTTAGTTTAATACTCAGATTGTACAATGGGAAGTTTGTTTAATAATAAATATGTGAAATTTTAGATGTACACATCTAAAATTATACATTGAATTTGGTAGGAAATAGGAAATATCAAATCTTTCGTTTCTTTCCTTTAGAAATTTATTGTCAAAGAATATTCTCGATTTTCCGAATTTTGGATTAAATATTTCTCGGTATAATGTTCAGACTGTACCATAAGAAATTCTTACGAATAACGCATACGTGAAATTAATTCCAGAGTGATTTCACGTGTATCTAAAATTGAATTTTCACCTTGCCGATATTAACGCATATTTCTTATCGCCGATATAAAGCAACTTATTTGTCTTCTCACCCGGTATACTCGTCGAATGTTTACCAAGATCATGCTCCTGGCATCGAAGCTGGGAACGAAGGTCTGTGTCGAGCCTCGTGGAATTGAGAATATTCAAGAGACCCTTTGTTATTACATTCAGAGAGGGAGGGAAGAGCTGTGGCCGGGAAAATGTGGGCTTTGATTGCACGGAATATTGTGTGGTGTGGTGGTATTTTGGAGAACCAGCTGGCGAATGCCAGAGAACGTGGCCGGTAGTAATATAAAAGTGGGATTTTTGCGGAAGATGCAGAGGAATTTTACGCGGAATTTTAATAAACTCGCCTTCGGTATCGTCCTTTTTTTTTCTCTTCCTTTCACGTTACCTCCTACGGTATAATCAAGGTAAAAATGACTATGTCGTGGAATTAACAAGAGGTAACAACAGTTACCCGATATAACGTTCCCTTACGCCGTGTGAAAGGTATTAAAAAGCCTTTAGCTGGTGATTATTAAAGGTAGCGAAATAATTAAGAAAGGCTGGCAAGAACAGCGTTCGGGTTGTTAGACAGCTTCACACGTTGTACATACTTTCTCCGACCCAATTTCCGCGTGGAAATATTTTCTCAATTACGATGCACGGTAACTTACCAGTGAAAATAAACAACGCGCCCGATAATTTTCCCCGACGTACTAATGTACAAATTTTAATATCCGCTACAGTAATTTCAGTTTCGCGCGAGCCGGCCTGGCCTCTGTATACGCGTAGTTCCGAGCTCGTGAGAAGCGGGAATGATTTTATTTACACCTACGAAACCGTATTGTTTGCGCTGTGCATAAAGCGTCGCGTGTGTACACGTCAGCTGTGCCGTGAAAGCGCGACGAAATAAAGAAGAAAAGGAAAAAACCAGGCCGAACGAAACATTGCCTTCGTTTTCTTTCCCTTCGTTTTGATCCACGTTACACTCATTCGACTAATTATGGTTCTAACGACTATTATAAAATAATTGGACTTTCTTATGGATACGCGAATTTTCCTCCCTTTGATTATTCTGTTAACCCCTTGGATTACGGTTTAATTTCTTCCAACGTGCCGTAGCTGGATGCTGTGGTAAGAGAAGAATCTCTGTCAAATTTACGCGTTGAAACGAAGGGAGCATTAAATTATGGGTAATTTAGAGTGCTAGGAAATTTCTGTCGATATTATTCAGCAATCTTTAAATTTCCCGAAAAGTAACTTAACCCTTTCGCGACTAGCGCCGGTTATATCCGGCATCCGCTAAATGCTTCACACTGGCAAGCGCCGGTTATATCCGGCATCCACTAAGCGCGTCGCATTGGCTCGCGACCTCGACAACTCAAAGTGAAGATTTACTTTAAAATACAGAACAAGGCCTCGACAACATTCCCTTTATCCGATACACCCTTAAGTCCTCTGCTGTTCCAACGAAATCCTCTAAGATTTGAAAAAACTCGAGATACTCCTAATGTGTACGGTGTGCACTAACGGCACGACGACTCGTTCGTTAGCGGCGTACTGATGGCCAGTTCCGCCGTCGCGAAAGGGTTAACGAAAATTGTACGAATTTTAAGTTACCCACACATTGTTATTAGATACTATTATAATATTCTTATTAACATTTTTTTTTATGTATTATTATATTATTATTAACATTATTATTAGATACTATTATTGGATTATTATTAACATTATTATTAGATACTATTATCGGATTATTATTAACATTATTAGATATTATTATTACCATAACCAAACACCTTTATAATTATAAACCAAAACGCCAAGCAACGGTCACGGGTAGGAAGGGAGCAAAGTCGGGAAAAAGCCATGAAGCGACGCTCGACTCCGGGTCCTTTTCCTGACCATTGATTGGTCGGAAGCAAGGTGTACCTGCACAAGGTCGACAGATAGTCTAAAACCGTACACCTAGAACGACACCCGTTCGAACTAAACATCAAATAAAACGACATCAAACACATTTCTGGAATTTTTCGCCTTTAATCAACCCGAAACGAAGGCGATCTCAACCGTTACGGACCGTTCCGTAACATTGACACAAAAAAAAAAAAACACACGAGACTTTTAAATACTCTAATCACGCGAGCGATCAATTCACGATTAGAAATCCGAAATTTCACATCGTAGGACCCAATGCAATCTAAAGAATCGCAGAACGCAGCAAGAACCCTTACGAATATTTAAACAACCACAAATCTCCTTCACCCGCGCGGCACACGAACTTTTCCAAATTACTCCGGGAAAAACGGCATTCCGTGCAAACACGCCTGCGCTCAGCTCAGCCATACAAAGCCTTTCAGGCTTAACCAAATTTACAAGCACTCCAAGTTGGAGAACGCTCTAAACCGCAGCCAATTCCCGTAGTCGTCGGCCATTCAGCAAGGAATCCGACGATGCACCGACACCGTGCACGTGAATCGTCTGAATCGCGCGAATCGCGCGCGCGGTCCGACAGCGTGAAAAAAAGAGGCGAGACGGCAGAGTAGAAAAAGGGGGAGAAAAATAGAGAAAAGTGAAAAGAAGAAACGAGTGGGAAAACAGAGAAAGAGAGACAGACAGCGAAAAAGGAAAAAGAAGAAAAATCGTCAAAGCTTGGTAAACCGGTAAAGTGTGTACTCTCACCCAGGAAAATTTCGTATGACGCGGCAAGCGCAAACAAAATCCGCAACGGTACACGGGGTGGTAGAGGGCGAGTGGTTGGCTCTGAATAAACACACCGAACGAGAAAGTTGCAAACGTTTCGAGCAGCACAGCTCGGTTACGCGGCACGCGCGTTTTTTAAACTGAAACTCAAATAGTTTAGGAGCGCGAGAGAAGGCCTGGCCCCCGCCGCGCCGTGATATCGCTGCTTAACGATTCTCTTTGCAGACGACGAACTTCGCGATCAAACGAGTCCCACGGCCCACCTTTCCGCCCCCTATCTGACGCAGTTTCCACTGTAATTTCGCGAAATTACAGTTTGCCCACTCCGTCCTGCCGGATTCCGGGGAATCAAGAGCACGTCGGTATTGATCACTGACCCTCGCCCTCCTTGTTCCGTCCTTTCGTCTTTTTTTCTTCTTCTTCTTCCTCGGCCTTTTCCGTCACGTGCCGCGAGATCACGTAAATTCCACGCTGTTTACGCAACCGGACTGCGTTCTACGCGTTTCTCGCGATACATACCTAACGCAGTTGCGTTAATTCGTTGGAGATAATTGGAAGCTTCGCTTCTTCCTTTCGGGAAGATCCTTTCCCGATGGAAACCATTTTTTATTATTGTAGCAGTTTTAGGGGAATAATTGGATTTTTACTTGATTCACCAAAATCTTTGGGTGGTCACACATCCTCCGATTCACAGGATATTCTCAAGCACTGTGCGTTGCTGAGACGATGACGAGTGGAACGGCACAGGGTCAAGAGGTCACGCGATGGATTAATAGACGTGACTATTTTGGCTAGTAATAAAAATTCGTGTGACTAAATTTTGAGTGCGTTCGTTGCAACTGAGACCCGCATTCTTTCCGCTCGTCATCTTCTCAGCAACGCATAGCAATCTGTCCCAAACGTTCTTCTTTCCCACCTCTGGATCAACCATTTTTCGTATTTATCAATCTGGAATCGTATTTAGTAGCCGAGATTAAACACTCGCAGACGTCTTATTACTCCCACGTTCTGCAGTAAACGGCGAATAACGCGGAAGAATTTCGGTAAATTTTAATAATCGTGTCGAGTATGTTGTAACTTGGAATACGAAGGACCCACTTGTTTGATAGATCGTTCGAACCTCTTCTCTGCAGCGTCGTAAAATGGGTTGAGGCAATACCTTCGCTTCAATATATTGTTTTTAAAGGTGGAAGTTTTTAGCAAACCTCAAGGGAGAAGTTTCGCAAAGAATTTGAGGAACGAGGGAATTTACGAGGATAAATAGTACGAAACTTTAAACCAACGCTCGTTACGTCTATCTAAAGGTATTAGGGAAGAAAATCTCCCGCTCGGGGTAAATTACAAGAATGAAATATTCTTATCGCAAATGATGAATTAAATACTCCGGAGATCTTCTCAATTAGCAACGAGAAGAGAGCGAGAAGGATAATTAGAAACTTATTGTACATTCCACGAAGGCAATACAGACGTCATTTCAGCGGTTCCGCGTGAAATATTCCGTTGTTTCGTAAACTGGTTTTGTTATCATCTTGCACCGAAGTTTCGATGCGAAATCGCTAGTTTATGGATAGCCAGGATTATGAGCCTCCTGAAAGTTCACGAGACAAAGAGGGAGAGAAAAGGTTCGGCACTGAGTAAAAGGAGAAACTTTATTTCGAACGGGAGAATAATCCGCGAATCTTTCTTCTCTTTGTTATTTACGAGGATAACTTTCATTACTGGTAAAGTAGACTCTAATTAACAGAAAATTAACCTGTTAATCCAACAGTACGCTCTCGCTGCATGTTCCATCCGCGAGTTTTCAAGATGAGATTATTATACGTCAAACACCGTTGAAACACTGATTAAAGTTTCAACATCTACGAACGAGCTAATAATCCCCTGTAAATATTCAAAACCTGTCCGCGATTCGTATTAGAATTTCCGTTCTATTACAGAGTGTCACTCGGTTCCGTTGAACGTCGAATAGATATCGAAACGGTGCATCGAACGTGCGAAAAGTACCCGTAAAAATAAAGGTAGAAGAGGTTTTCCGTTTTATAAAACGTATATACTTTATTAAACAATTTACGACGCAGCGCTGGGCGGGTAAAAATTGTCAGTTCTTTCCTCTTAATTCCATTTGTATCTCCTCCAAGGTCTTCCCTTCTGTCTCCGGCACGTATCGATAGATTAACAACCATATAAGGACAGTAATCGCGGTGAACGCCAACATGGGCATGTACGTTCCGTACGATTCTTGCAGCACCTACGAATAAGGCAAGACAATCACTGGATTGTACAGGAACCTCGGCTCTACGTCGATGTTCTCCGGTAATAACCGAGAGGAGAGAATTTAGGTCGCCTTGGAAAAATATTTTGTAAGCTCTTCGTCGTTTCCCGTGTCCCGTTAACGCGTTACGAAAATCTTTTCAGGTTATTGACGAATCTCTCGAGCGACCGGTCTTCCGATTCTGCTCGAGTTTGCTCGGAATATCGCGACGCTGGGTGTAATTCGAGTTTGAAAATTGCTGCTGCAGGAAGAAACTTTAGGATTGAAATTTCACTCGTTCGTAAGTCGTCGATAAGAAGATAAAGAGTGATAATTGTGGAATAAAACTGACACCCGTTGATTGATCGCGTTGTGGAGGTAATTAAATTACAGATTACCCGCGCATAAAATTGTGATTACAACGAACACTATGGTGTCGTTAAAGTAGAAATACTAGATAAAACGTTCAGACACTTCTCGTAAGGATTAATTTCCAAATTTGTCAAGTTTTCGAAACGAATCCTACAATAAAATTGAATAGAATCCTCTTCGCGATACTATTTACTTATCCCCACAAATGACAATCTCCGAGCTAAACCTACCTCGCGAAATTCATCGAAAACGACCAACAATCCCATGACTTCCAAATGAAAGAGCACATATCCCGGGATAATAAACAGTGACCGTATATCCGCGCGGTTCTCCCCCCGATGAAAATTTCATCGCGGACGACGACCTAAATCCCATCAACGCGTGTAAACCCACCTGATAGAATTTCACCACGGTTGTGGTCGCGATGGCGTAATAAAGGGAGCAGAAGATAGCCGCAGGTACCTTCACGTCGATGTGGAAGATCTCGCCGACGTAGGCTAGCGGGACAGGGTTGAGCGCGAGCCCGTACCCGAGGACATAAATCACGAGGAATACGCTGGGCACCCATCGTAGCCCGGAGACGTCCTGGCCGCTCGACATCATCCCGAAGAAGATCGCCATCGTGACGAGGGACAGCACGCAGATCGGCGTGGAGATCAGCAACAGCAATCTCTTCCCTGTGATCCTCACCAGCATCACGCACACGCTGCCAGCTAGCACGATCGTGCAACCCGTGATCACGATGCTGACGTCCGTCGAGATCGCGAAGCCCGCCTCCTCAAATATGAACGACTGATAAGCGAGCAACGGCGCCGCTCCGGTCAAGGTCAACGCACTGAGAACAATCGCGGCGATACGAAAAGCTCGACGATTCTCCCGTCTCTTGAACATATCTCTCAACGATCTGGCGAACGTCATGTCGGTCTTTAGATCCTCCGTGGCTACGATACGTTTGATCTCCTCCAGTTCCTCCACCACGTCGTCCTTTCCCAACGTCCACTTCAACGTCCTCTCCGCTGATGTTAGCTTGTTCTTTCTCGTGAGGAACACGGAGCTTTCCGGTAGCCAGATAAACGTCACGAGGAACATTAGGGGAACGGTGACGGAGATCATGGACATCGTGAAACGAGACACGCAGAGACCGATCGCGTACGCTAGCATCATGCCCGTGTTTAGGAGCACCGCCATCAGGGTACCTAGGTGATAACTTGGTCGACTTATTTTGTGAACACTTTCTCTGGATCTTGATTAAGTTATGTAGTTAAGTTTGCGATTGAGATTCGGTGTTAGTGAAACTCGGGAAATTCGTGGAAATTAATAATTTAGTCAAACGAAATAGAAAAGACATACCCGAATTTAATAATACTCAAACGAAACAGGCAGAGAAAGAAAGAAGATAACGTAGAAATAAAAATTTGTAGGTACGCAAAACGAGAGAAAGAAAATAGAAAAAGGGAAAATAATACCTAATGGACCACGAGTCCTTTTGCTGCTAACCTCGCCCAGGTACATAGGCATCACTGCATACGTTATCCCGCATCCCACTCCGGCTACTATTCTACCGATGTAAAGTTGCGTAACGGTGGCTGCCAGGCCGATCAAAATCCAGCTGGCGATCTTTGGTATTGTGGCGAACAGCAGTGTTCCTTTACGACCAATCCTATCCATCAAAAGAAACGGTACGATCGAGCCGAGTCCGACCCCGACGTACATCAAATTCACCACCCAGACCACTTTGTCGCTGGACACCTTCAAAGGATCGTCCTGCTCGAATTTCGGTATAATAGGGGTGCTCCATCCCTCGTTCAATCCACTATCGATGACCAGAAGATTGCCTATATATCACCATGTACAAATATTCAATTTTCTCTCCTTTTTTCTCTCTCTCCATTGATGGATCACGTTGGCCTAATCTCGTTCAAGCGTTACTTACAAACGATCCCAATGAATATCTGTCGCACTATTTCGAGATCTATAGACACCATTGCTTGCCTTCTCACGTTGGACGCTTCGAGAACTGCAGGATGAAATTATCGCAACCTCTCTTTCATTGGATTATGAACCAAGAACGCTGTAGAATACACATATATAAAAACATTTATTTAAACGAGACGTGTCGTTAAAATATCAGGATTAATTTTAGAAAAACCCCCGAAAAGTGTTCAGAACTGTCCCTAAAAAGTTGTCAACTATGCTTAAGAAAAAGGAGTTAAAATTTGCAAAATTTATCGTTTTAAAATTTCAAAGAACAAATGTCTCATATGGAGGTAATCAATTGCAATTATCTTCGTCGCGAGTTCCCCGAGTTTACATCACGATTAATTTTAACTAATTAATTTTTCAAAACCTTCCGAAGAGATTAGAACCGTTCCTAAAAAATTGTCAACTCTACCAAAGAAAAGGAGTTAAAATTTGCAAAATTTCTCGTTTGAAAATTACAAAAAAAAAGAAATGACTCCTATCGAGATAATCAATTGCAATTATCTTCGTCGCGAGTTCACGGAGTTTCAGCAACACGGTATAAGTCGAAGACACCGGCAACGTTTGATCAACAGCAACAGGCAAACAGGTAGGCTCCGTCAGAGGAGAAAATCTCTGCTCGCGGCGGAACGCGAACGAACTATCGTAAACAGGTAGAGTACGTGTCGGAACGACGATTCCGGTTTAGCCTGGCGCAGAGATAACGGAAATAAAGCCAACTAAGATACTAACAGGATTTCGTGATACGTATCCTTTAGCCGGGGTTCGCAATAAGGACGCGCGTACGAGCATGGAAACGGCTTTGCACGCTTGTCCCCGCGCTTCGAGCTAGTTGCTTTCGCTTTGTAACCTTCGATCCTCTGTTACGAGTCGACGCTTTATGGCCGACGTGTCATTAGAGCACGGGAAACGTGGTTCGCGCTCTAAATCCTCCACCGGGAGATTTATCACCCAAGATCTTCAGGTTTCCGGGCTTATTTCCCTGTTTTATCCGCGTTTTACGCACCCTTATTGTGCTAATACAATCACGCGGTTTAATTAGAGGGCGCCTTCTAACAATGGACCAAATGAAAAATTGTGTTTCTCAACGGGAGTGCTATAAAAATGTTTGTTACCTCGATGAAAATGTGAAATTGTAATCAAAATTCTAATTTTTCTACTCACGAATGGAAAAAAATTCAGTTGTGGAGGATTAGTGTGTACAATTGAACAATTTCTTGAACGATAAAAATTCGAGATAGCGTAGAAACTTAAAAAAATTTTTTTTGGAATTAAAAATTTATGTACATTGCTACACAGTTCAGAATTGACCGAGAATCAATTTTTTCAAGCCTAAGTCCAACAAATCCTCAACACTCGCACTAACTCCAGCATCTCTGAAGTGACACTATGCAATTCATTTCCATACACATTTCACTATATCCCATACGAACGCATCGGCATTCACCGACGCGTGCACTCATCCCATCGGCCAGATGTACCTTCAAGATCACTTTATTATGCGTTTACGACTTTCAACGACTCGATGTAACGATGCTCTTTAAACCCGTCTTGAGAGCCTCGCCGTCGTGCCGTGCAACAAGAGCATGTAATGTTCCATTCAACTCGACTACGAACTTAACGTTCTTGCACACCACACACGCAGACACAATCGTTACGCACCCGTGTGCAACTTTCTACAAAATCCTCTTCGCCGGCAATTATTCTTCAAATCCGGCAGAGCCAGCAGGTACGTTAACAATACCCAACTGTGCGTATCACTGGAAACAGGAAAACGTATCGTCGTATCCTCGCGAAAACACACTCCTTTTTGCCGTGTAATTTTTTAATTTTCCCCGGACAGAGAGCCGGGCACGGAAAACCAGCGGGGGAAAATTCGCGTAAAATTCACTTATGCTTGGCGGCTTGCTGGCCGCGTTTTGAAACTCAGTTACCCAGCAGCATGAACCAGACCCACGGTTTATGGTCGACGTTATGGTGCACCTGTTATTAAGCGACAGAGGCCGAATCAGCGGAGTCCTTTAACCCGGATTTACTGTCTGCCAGCCGGTACGTCCTCGTCGCGATCAATTTACGCTCGTTTCCTCTCCTCGTCGTCGTCCGGAAGCAACGGTGGTTCATCGAAGGGCGGAGAGAACGTTTCCTACTTCGATTCTCCCCCCGGCCCTCGTCAAGGATCCTGAAAGTACTGGAGAATTTAGGCGTAAAACGGTCCAACCGCCCTTTTATATTCATGAACGTTCCCGCGTGTGTGATTTATTCGCGGCTCACGTGCGAACGTGAACGACGTTATTGCGTTATTTATTAACGGCCGCCGGGCGCTGGAATTCGAAACAGGTTTAATTATTCACGGCCGATTCGATCACCTTCTTCCACTGTTACGACGCGGAATTCTTGCTAATAATTCACTTTGCACGTGTTTTCTCCGCACTTTAAATGTCGCCGTATTTTTCTCCGAATTTATGACACTTACAAAAAATTTGCTTCTGTTTTTATTCCGGGAAGATTCGAATTTTGCCACTTTTTTCACGTAGAACGGATTCTTTCGTTCGCGTTCATACGTTCGTCGCTGCGCATTTTAAATACAGCAGGAAATCCCCGTGGCACACAGTCGATACAGCTTTTCCCTTTCTTTCCTCCCCGACCGCTAATTTTCTCCCGACAGCTCGCGTTTATAATTTATCGAGTGACGTTTCACCGAGCCGCGCGGAACACGGATATCTGCGGATGTTGAAAAGCCATTTTCGAAAACATTTTCAAAGGGCATTTTCAGTTAAACCGACGCATACTGAAGTACCCGCGCGTACACGCGTACTGCGTTATAAAGCGCGCGTAATTCCGCGTGTTTCCGCAGATTTCTCGCGAATCGTCGTCGATCCAACTGACAGATCAACCCTTTCGAACTTTCGAATCACCTGTTTAATTGTACTTCCCTGTTGATTCCTTTATTTTTCCAGAATCGACACATTTGTCCCGTTTCGATGAATTTTACCATTTCCAGAGTACTTCGGTATCGTTTAATTCCACGCTCTCCGTTCTTTCGACGAGCAACGTAAGCGGTGTATCGATTATTGCTCTTAAATCAATCGTTCAGCTGTCACTTGGGCAATAAACTTGATCGCAACGTTATCTTAATCGTTGTCACTGTTCCTACAACTTCGCTGAGTCAGTGTAAGTCGAAAAGTAGAGTTTATCGACCGGTTTCATTCATTTTTGTCGATCTCGTGTCAGATTCTTGACCTAGGTCTCTAAATCTCACACGTGTTCGCCTTCGCCGGTTGATAATGGTATCCAGTGCCACTCAGTATGTTATTGTTGGAACAACGATGCTACTTCGAGGTTGATACCATCGAGCTGCGTGACTTTAAATTCGTCTCGATATCGCGTTTTAATTATGCAGTCGTGAGTTATGTGCGATGCACGTGTTCCTGCGTATCCCAGATCTTCGGTGTTCATTTGTCAATTTTGTACGGTTGGTAACGCAGCTTCGTCGTTGTTTATTGTACAGTGTTATCATTAGTACGCGAATTTTTCCATTTTATCATTGTCAATTCTCGAGCATCGTTCTGTTATCGGTGAACTTCTACGTTGAAGAGATCACTGTTCTCTCCGCGATGATACAATACGTTTGTATACCATAACTGAGATACTCTTCGGCGTTACTCGATTACTTTCATTCTTCCTGCTTCTTGTTTTATCGGTTTTATCACACTTGATATCTGGCTTTGATTTCTATTTTAAACCTAGATGAACCGAAGGAATTCGGAGAATTCCACCTGTACTCTGTTTACTCTGACAGTGAGTGGCAGTCACAGATTATGGTTAATGGACGATCAAAGCAGATTTTATTAAACTTCCTTTGATTTGAAGTCTCCTTCCCTCCTTTGAAATTTTTCAAATTTATTATTAAAATTTTGAAACTTTTGCTTCGTCAAATTGAGGATCGTCGAAATGAAACTGTGTACGAAAATAACCACCAACTCGCAAGATAAAGGGTTAAATCTTATCTCGTTTATTTTCTCAACGAGACCAATCGATCGGGATTTAACAAGGCTGACAATTGCGAAGCTTCTTGCTTGCAACTAAATGAACGAAGTACGAGAAAAATGTGCAATTGTGATAATAAACAAGTTGACGCGTCATTGTTGCGCAATTTTATCAGACAATTAAGGATTTAATTACACCGATTCGTAATACGAAATAATGCATCTTCCGTAGTTGCATAATAACATGCCGATGCAACGTTAGTCTGAACAGGTTGTCTAGACCATGGGCGGTATTCTCCAGGAATCTCGTTCCAGTATCCATCCTTTTTTATTGTATAAGGTGTTTCATAAGTTGTGCTAAGCTAACAACGTATTATTCCAAGATATCCCATGTTTTTGCACGTTTGAAAAAATAATCTCAGATCTCCGTTACAACGTTAATTTTATGCAGTTTACGATGTATCTAACAACGAGACACGTTTGTTGCACGCAATAATGTGCGCAAGGGTATTCGTAACAAGTATTACGTACAAACGAGAATGAGAAAAACTAACAAGGAAATATTTGCCATTAGCAGATTTTATCTCAGGTGTGATATCATTGATTATTTGCAAGCACGTTTGTCCAGAATGATAAGACTATGACATACATAAATCTTTAAAGAATTCGAGAGACTTAAAATACACGTCGACCCAGAAAATTCGCTATGCTGTACAAACTGGAATTGGAGATTCGAAATTAATTACATCGATGAATAAATTGCATGCTAGCAGTTTTTTCACTGAACACATTACAAAGTAATTTTAACGGAAGTGTATCTTTCCTTCTATCAACCTCTAATTTTTTCGTACGACTGCGAATAACGTGAAATATCCTTTTCTCTGTCATTATTACTGTAATAAAAATCTGAAATAAATTCGCCTGTCGACCTCTCGACGAGTGTATTTTAATTTCATTCTTTCGCAATTGTCACCGATAGGGGAGAGTCTAAAATTTCTCTTCGTTCCAGAAATTTGAAATCTTTGCAATTTTCCTTTTTCTCCAAAATTTTTTCCTTCCTTCCCTCAAGTACGCAATAATACTCTCCCGCCCGCGCAAATCGCGATATCTTCGTAAACAATTCGCGCAAGTAGAAACGTCCCGCGTTATCATTCGCACACTTTATGAACCAGCCTGTACTCCATTTTTCCGGGCGGAGCGCGCGAATCTCCGTTTCTCTTTTCGCTCTGGAAAATGCAATCCTGGAAAGATTGTATTTTTCCGGCGAAGTTTCCCGGCCGACGGCTACCATATAATTTACGACGCTGTTTTTCCAACGGCGAATATTTAGCTTACGAAAGAAAATCCAGCGCGGACGAGCGCTTGAATTATTATCCAGAGTTATCTGGCGTTGTTCGCGCCACGCGAGTCCCGATTAATAAATCGCGGAACCGGAAACGAAGTTACAACGGGGAATCCTGGATACTTCGTGTGTTTTCGTCGTCAGTCCCGAGTAATTTCCATTCGTACGTTTCACGAACGCGATCTCGAACAGTTCTGTCCCCTTTTTGCCGAGCCGATAGACGTCGAAAAAGTCGATGCTATAAATCGTTCGGTTTCAACTGTACGTTGTTTCGTATTAATTAAATATTCGCGTATAAATAACAAGAAGCTCGAGATGGTGTCGTTATTTTGAACAGTCTTGTGTAACACTAGGTTTACGGACATTTCTTATGTAGGGGAGAGTCGGGGTAAGAAATATAACGGCGTTAGGAAGTGATTGCTCGTACCGAATGTAATGCCAGGCCGCCAACACAAAACAGTTGACATGCACACCGATCGAGATAAAAATTGTTGAAGGTTTTTGCTTTCCTTCGTCTGATATTTTGAAGAAAGTAAAGTAACTTGTAGCTTTTGTGTTTATTTATATACCAATGTTTAAAAACACGGAAAGTACAAATCGACGAATATCTATCCATCTCTACGAACACGCGTCAAATTGACTGTTAACCCTTTGCACTCGAAGGCCCTTCTTTCTAGAAGGAAGTAGTAAAAGTTAGTGTAATTTTTTAAAGAAGTTGGTCCTTTCAAACTATTTCACCGCTGAGATCTCTAAACGTGTAGCGAACAATTCACGGAGGTCCATAGACCTGCTGTCTTGGGATATATCATCCGTAGAGTTGCCTCTAATGGTAAACATAATGTCGCTTCTCGAGTGCAAAGGGTTAACTTATAAACGAAACTACGCGATAAGCGGCAGGAGAGCAATGTAGACGGTTTCTGTAATTTTCCCAGTGAAATTCGAAATGCGTCAAAATGGCGCGTCCGGCAAACCCAGCGTTAAGTAAGAAATGAATCTTGAGAATTATCGAAGTATCTGTTGCAAAAGTAACTTTTTCTTAGCTGATGCTTCGTGCAAATTAAAATGGGCAAATTTGTAAGTAGAGACAGAACGGAGGTAATCTAATAAGTAAACAATCTTGCAGAAAGATGTCGAGACTTAAAAAAAGAGTTTGTTCGATATCGAAACCTTGACTGAATTTTCTTTACACGTCAATTACCTCTTAAACCATTCTCGATTCCATTTGTTGGAGAAAATCGAGCTCAATTACGGTAATCACCTACTGCAAAGAGTATCGAACTTCAACGTCTGTTTCACGCCTCGAATAGTCGAGCAATTATGCGACCTTTAGAGGCAAGAGAAAAAGAAAGAGGAATTTATATTGTGAGGAAAAACGTTGTACGAGATTATTAGGTCTACGATGGAAACTATTTAGGTTAAGAACATCGACATTTTCTCTTTTCTATCGAATACTCAATCGTGTTGAAAATTTATCTCGATGTTAATTTACTTTAAGTATTACTTTTCAATAATCGACGAAACGAGAAAGCGAGTTGTTTCGTAGCGTGTATACATCGAGCTTTCGTGAACATCCTATTATAGGAGTAAACATTTCTCAATCGATGAACGCATGGATGGCGCAGATACCTCGGAAAATTTGGTACGTCACGTGAGACCGAAATTGGCTTCGTTACTCGTTGATTCGTTACTCAGCACGCTTTTCGCGAAGTTCGCCGCGTAACAGAGCGCAGTTTCGTTCTGTCAAACATGCACACGGATCGTAATATTCACCGCAACCGTCCCTTATTGACCAGAGACAACGTTCAGGTTAGAGGAGACTTACTCTTAACAACGTCTGACAACTCTCGCACGAATGAGTGTTGTAAATTCTGGACACAATTTTTTGGGAAAATTTGGAGTAGAAGATAGTAGCAGAAAGAAGTATGTTGAAATTTCCACTGTGTGTCTAATATAAATATGTAGATTACACACACAAAAGCTGTGTCGTTACTCCACCTTTGTGAATTTTTCTCTTAAAAATTGATAATTTTGTCATTAATCAGTCTCTGTGAATTTTTCTCTTAAAAATTGATCGTTTTGTCATTACTCAGTCTCTGTGAATTTTTCTCTCGAAAATTCTAACTCTAAAGCTCGCAAATTTTTTATATTAAGAAGGTGCAATGGTAATTGAAATATTTTCACTAGCTAACTTTAATCACCACTACGAAACGGAAACTAAAACATTTTCCCTGTGGAACCACAGACTACTCCTACATTTATCTCTAAAATTTCCAACACCAAATGTCACAATTCGTAAACTCATAGAAAATCGTGTGACAAAGATGAGAGCAACGCGGTTGCAATTTTGCCTCGTTGCGAAGGGTAATCGCGAGATTGCAATTAGTTAAATGTAACCGAAGCTCGCGCTTCCAGTTATGTCACTGCGACCAATGTAACCATAACACGTCGATCAACGACGATCGTTACGAGGTGAGAAATAACGATGATAAATAACGAAACTGCGGTAACCGATGATTGAATTACTTGAAATTGTCGCGACCACGTTTAATTCGATATTTAACACCACCCACCGTGTCTCTTCTTCCCCCGTTTTCCGCGTTGCGATCGTTCGATCTACCGGAACAACAGGTGAAACTGAACGATCTGTTAAATCGTTCGCGATTCCTGAGCTGTCACGTTGACGACCAGGAATTTCTAATTAACAAATCCTCGTTATTACGCACTTCACCAATTTCCTGCAAAGTGTTTGAAAATTATTAGCGCAAATCTAAACGTAATCGAACGTCGAAGTGTACAATTTTCAAAACATTCAAACCCAGAGTTAGCGTGGAGAGAAATTGCGAGACCTGAATTTTGAAACTAGCGTTAGGTTCGTAATTACACAAACGATGGCACGTGACACCAGACATAAATCGCGTTGGTCAACCCGCATGTTGAAAAATTCCAATAATCTTTTACCGCGTTTCGAGACAGGCGCTAACTTATATTTAGGAGCTATTAACGCTGGTTTTCTAATCTACAGCATAGCTGGACAGAGAAAATCGAAGGTCTGTTTTTGCTAGAGCCGTGTCGCCAGAACTGTGACCAAATGATTCAGCAGCATAATCTACGAATTATGCAATGCGCGAATGGGTATCGAGACAGTCGATCTACCGGGATCATTTCATAAACTCAGATGTATTTGATAAATCGATTTTTCCTTTTTCCTCAGTGCCTTTATACCGCATTTCTTTTTTCACAGAAAGTTCTTGTCGCTTGTTGCAACATCAGCCGACGTTAAAATTAGATAATTTCAGGGTTAAATGGAAACGGAGATAACGAGGAGAATTATTAATACCTCTATCGCTGTAAAGAGCGAAGTAAATGATTCATAAAAGTTTATGAAATTAACAGCCGGCGAGATCAAGTATCAAGGTATGCAACCTCGATAGTAAATATCTAAGTGAAACCAGTGAGGCCGGCTCGTGAGTCGTGATGAGGATTATTGAAACTCAAGGTCAGCCGAGATAAATGCACCTATGAATACTTTTCAATTATCTCTCTATATGCCGAACACGCCTACTGTATCCGTATTTTACAACGCAACCGGTACATGAAACAGCAACGTTGCTATAATAAATCTAGCTTCGGAACAGAAACGTCGAATTACAGACACAAACGATTATCATTCTGTGTCAAGAAATGGTAACCTAATTTTTCCAACAGTTAAACGGTCAAAGTGAAACACATTTGCGAAAAAATGAAACTACTTGCTGTAATATATTCTCCAAGATTGTTCACGCGGAACTCGTTTCACTTGCAAACTGTCAACGTGAAACACGCTCGTTGAAAATCATGCAAATTCTGAACGACATGTCACGGAAAAACGCGGAAACGGGGTAACGTTGATTAATTATCAACAATAGACCGTATACGACAGCGGTGCCAGCGTGAAACCGCGTTGAAACAATCGAAGAGTAAAATTACCTTGCTGAAGCAAGGCTAAATCTCGCCGGGACACGTTTTTAGAAAGTATAATCACTTCGAAACAAGGTCTCTCCTTTCCTACGAATCTTCTCTCCTCGATGTCCCTTTCACAATTGTGGATTTCGGTCGTTTCTCCGACCGAAACACTTTTCTTCTCTTCCCTCTGGAGCGTGTCAGAGATAAGTGACGAGAAGGAACGCGGTACTTTCCATTTCACTCGTTCCGAGATTCTCGTCAGTTTTTCCCAAAAAAATCTGCCAACGGTCTGGTTCAGCTGGATCGAAGGACGTGGCGGTGACGCGCGCGGAGTACAGGAAGCGGCGATCGAACGCTGTCGACGCGAGTCAGCGTTGATCTCATCCTCGAAGACGGCGAACGAGGAAACTGAACTCGGCCGCGATACGTAGACACGTAAAACTCGCGGCTCGATTTTGTTCGAGTCCCACTCCGTTCGCTTTTATACAGGGCGACGACACGCTCCAACGCAGCTAATTACTTTTCCGTGCTGCTCCTCCCCGTTCTGCAAGCTCTCGTACTCCCCCTCTCTCTTTCTCTCTTTGAATTCGTGTCGCCGTGGCGAAAGTCGATCAATCGAAGAGGAGTCGTAGGGAGACCAAGGAAAACTTCGATCGGCGGTTTCACGAGGATTTTCCTCGTCGAGCAACTAACTGAGAAAAATCACTCTCAGCACACGTGAGAGGTTTGCGGTCAGCTTCGAGGCTGGCCAACCGTTGTTCTTCCCCCGCGAGTTAAATTGCCGGTAATGTGAAAACCGGTCGATCGTGTAAAAATAAAGGTGGAAGGTAAGTATCGCTGAGAAGTGCGAAGGAATTTCGTCCCGACGTCACGTTTCAATATTTCCAGGATAGAAAATTCGAGGAATTTGGAAAAATTTACTGGGGAATTTGACATTTTGCCGTTTTTTTTGTTATTTGCGAAAATTTTCCATACTTCAGGTAAACGAGAAAACAAGTATCTTCTTTTCCCCCGTCAGAAGGAAATGAAACTTTGAGTTATTGAACGACCGGTAGAATTTACGTTATGGACCTAGTGTTCCGGGTAATGAGATAGGTGCCCGAGGCTGTTGCGGCTCATGGCTCCTTTGTGGTATTACTTCAAAGACAAACCATAGTTACGCTCGTTCTTTTGACTTTGTTACGCAACAGCGGAACGCTCCGAGGGGAGTGGGAAAATTCGAAAAGGCACGGCTAGGTTCGAGGTACAAGGGTTGACGCGGTGTGTAACGATGTTTCAATCGGTCCAAGTTAGGACGCGTTTTCTTTTTGTTTCTTTTTTTTTTTGCTACGAAATTCTGAAACATCGTTAGAACGAGCGGTTCTTGCTCGAGCAAAGGTTATCAACCCTGTGATACTCAAATTAGAATAGTAAACTCTAATTTTTTTCATAAAATAACTTTTTAGGCTAGGTTCTGTTAAGTTGATAACAAGCTTCAGTTTTTAGGTTAGAATAACAAACTTCAATTGTTTTCCATAAAATATCTTCTTAGGTTAGGTTATGTTGACAATAAGCTTCAATTTGTAGGTTAGAATAACAAACTTCAATTGTTTTCCATAAAATAACATTTTAAGTTAGGTTATGTTGACAGTAAACTTCAATTTGTAGGTTAGAATAACAAACTTCACTTCTTTTTCATAAAATAACTCATTAAAACTATCAACAATCTACTTTTATGTCAGAAAACACTTGTATGCGTGTATATTTCCTAAAAATTCGAAATCAAATTACAATTTCGAGATTAAACATTCCACCAGTTGGTCTGCAGTCTACGGTTAAACACCAACCGGGCCGAGTAATTTGGTATAAAACCGGGAAACACTCCCGATGAATACGAAAATCGTTGTAACGCGTTCCCTCCGTGTTGATTGATTTCTCCCCGTTTCCGTTTTACGCCACCGTAAACGCGTTTCGAACGCTCCGTTCGACCAGCCAGCCTCACTGTTATTTTAATTGGATTAATGTAACCTATTATATTTTGGACCGCAAGGCGTCGACCATTCAAGGCCGTTATTTAATGCACCGTCGCTCGAGGCGGCCAGGAAAAATATTTGCGCCAACTTCCACGTCGAGATCGATAATGGTCCCCACCTTCCAACCCCCTAACCTCTCCTGTCGCAATTAAACTTTTACGCGTATTTGCGAATGTGTCTGTGTGTGTGCGCGCCTCGTAGAAACGCGTAATACTTCTCGTGGTCGCGTGTATGACAATACGGAAACACGGTTTGGAACCGATTCCAATGACACTTTAAACTTGATCGTACTCGATCGATGTTTCATACTCACCCCTGTCCTACGTCGATGAACAAAATTGTTTCCAACACCACGTGTGCAGAGAGTAATTGTCACAACGAGAACAAAGTGTGTGTGTGTGTGAGCGCGCGCGTTTCGGTAATATTGTTCTGGAAAATTCAATTTCACCGTATAATCCACGATGATTTTCCACGGTGGTGAGCGGGAACACTGAACTATCGCCGCGGAACCAACAGATCGCACTCTTTCTGATCCTTGCCAAACATGCAGTTCCGTCTCGAACAAAGGGAGCAGAAAAAGTGAGTCGAGCGTAAACAAGGGGTCTGCTAACTCGATGGCCTTGAACGGCCAATTCCTGACGGTTCTTCGGACCCGATGGAAACGCGTTTCGTGCGCGTGTGGCATCGGGCTAATCTTGGTCCGGGAGCGATCGAGATTCGTGAGTGTTGAGGAGTGTGATTCCAATGGTCCCATCTATCGATGGTCGATTGTTTTCTGGCACAAAGAAGGCACGCGGTAGGAGAGTGCGCCTCGGCCCTTCACGGTCGCCATACCTGTATCTTGTATATTATCAAATAAAGATCCAATACGCAAAACCTCATCAGTGAGATAACGTGGAGATTGCGTCTGCGACGTGATCAACCCTTGCGCCTACAACCACGTGTGATACTCGTGGTAAGAAAATCGGGCCAAACGTAAAAAACACGGGTCAGACTCGTTTTAATTTTCCGCGAACGGGTGTTTAATTATATCACCGTGTATATGAAAGCGTCACGCCTGGAACACTGGACGAAAAGCGTAACAGAGGATAAGACGGAGAAAAACGTAGACGGTTAACTGGGGGTTTGGACGTTCTAGCTCTGTCTTAGGCACGTTCCATGCGCGAAGCGAGCTTTCCTGTGTATGAGAAAATATAGGAAAGGATCACGGTGGCCCGTTTAGCGAGCGCGGCTTCCTACCGGTTGGGCCCGGATTTCGTCGAGCTACACGGTACGGCAAGGGGTTAAGTCGGGTCAAGTTTACGTTCGACAACGGTGGACATTTTGTATCGACGAGGCAATGACCTTCAACGGTAACGTGACCTTGAGAATGGACCGCGTGATGCGAGCGGCCACTTGTTAACGTGGACAGACTGGGGAAGTCCCGACAGGTCTGCGAGTGGTTGGAATAAGAGAAGCAAGTCGGTCGACGCTACATGGAAACCGACCAAACTGGAATGCAGCTCCTAAGATGCGTTTGCCTGCAGCAGCGACTGGTTTCTATTGCTTCTCTTCGCTTCGAGGAAAAAAAAATGAGGTTTGCGGGGGCACGTCTCCTGATTGCAGTTAACGAGGATGTACTTCCGAGAATCGTGGTTGTGATAGCTATAAGGAAAGTGAGGGAATTTTGTTATTCACCTCGTCTACGGAATTATCGAAAATAATTTGTACGCATTTTTACGAGTATTTTGTTTGTGGAACGATACACGTGAAATGAGATCAAAGTGCGAGGTAATCGTGATTGCAGTTAACGAGGATATAGTTTTAAAAATGATGATGAACACTGTATATGGAATTATTGAAAATAATGTTTTTAGTGCTTTTATAATGATTTTTATAGTGAGGTGAAAATGTCCATTCGTACGATCAAAGAGAATTACACGTTTGTGCTAAGTAATACGTTAACATAAGGCAAAGGAATTAATCAGAATGTGTAAATGAGTTTGATCGAGTCATACGTCATCGTGAATGGTATTGAACGTATAGCTGGAGCAATTTACCTATCGTTACATTCTACGTACGTAATGTATATCATTATCCCAGTTGAACGAGAGAAATGTAATATAAAAACACTGGCTGACGGTATTAACTCCACATTCGAACGTGTGCTAACTCATAATAACTTATTTATTCCGGCTTATGCATTGTTCTCCAACGATAAGATTGTTGAAAGGTTTCACCTGTTAGTTGGTGAGGACGAGTTAACGTTGTTTCGTCAATACTTAGAGCACAGTAATTTATCGAAAGATTAATGTCTGTATTAAATATAAAATATATCGTATTCACATCTAATTGGTTGTCATTGTTATTCACTGCTAATCATGACCTATTTAGAGTGATTTAAATTTTGCTTCGAGAGATGAACACTGAAATTTGAAAGTTCTCTGCCTTACTGATCCTTTTCTAATTCACCACGTTGATCCCTAAATCGTTAATACAAACCCCATTTATCTAACCAACGAACCTCTAAAACGGTCCAATAAACATATAAATAGCCATTGGATCCACGCTAATGCCTCGTTACCAACGTGTCCAATTTCCTGCTCTTACCCTATCTGTGCGCCATTTTGGCGCTAATCGAGGAAGATCGCGTCGTACGACGTTATGCAGGCTGAAATCGAGGGCAGAGGGCAAGCTGTAAGGGACGTTCAAGATACAGAGACAGGGAGAGAGGTGAGACGCTCACGAAGACCGCTCACGGTCCCTAAAGTATATTTGCATTTGCATTCGGTAATTAAACTCCGTGGGTTTCGCGAGATGGCTGTTCTTATCGTTCGTTCGTTCGTCGAAGAAGAGCAATTGCTTGGAATCCTAAATAGCTTTGCAGGGAAGGCGGCGCGTGACCGAGTTATAATGAAACGGAAACCGGCAAGGCACGAAACAGTCACGAGACGGCCGGTGATTAATCGTTTCGGTCGAACGACCGTTCCGCCAGCTTCATTAAGTAATTAAAGTCTCACTCCCCCACCTTTTCAGGGTTAATGTTTCGATCGCTCGGGACGGATTGGAGAAGATTCGAGGTCGATTCCTTACTCGGGACTCTGGAGAAACTTTTAGGAGTAACGACGCGTGTGGTAATTTGTGATATACACTTTCAGCTTGGAAGTATTGGGACACTTGCCGAAGGTGAAGCGAACTTAAACGCAGTCGTTATGAAATTGCTCAAATTTCAAAAATAAGCCTGGAATCTTGGGATATAAGAAATTTCTGTAACAATATAGCAAGTGTCCCGATAATTATGAACTGCAGTGCACGTGACAATTGCAAACGGGAAAATTTGAATGCGTGAGAAATTGTGCTTACGAAAATTTCTACTTTTTCAAATTTGAATGCCTGAGAAATTGTGCATACGAAAATTTCTATTTCTTAAAATTTCAATGCGTGAGAAATTGTGCTTACGAAAATTTCTACTTTTTCAAATTTGAATGCCTGAGAAATTGTGCATACGAAAATTTCTATTTCTTAAAATTTCAATGCGTGAGAAATTGTGCTTACGAAAATTTCTACTTTTTCAAATTTGAATGCCTGAGAAATTGTGCATACGAAAATTTCTATTTCTTAAAATTTCAATGCGTGAGAAATTGTGCTCACGAAAATTTCAATTTTTTCAAATTTCAATGCCTGAGAAATTGCGCTCACAAAAATTTCAATTTTTCAAATTTGAATGCGTGAGAAATTGTGCTCACGAAAATTTCAATTTTTCAAATTTGAATGCCTGAGAAATTGTGCATACGAAAATTTCTATTTCTTAAAATTTCAATGCGTGAGAAATTGTGCATACGAAAATTTCTATTTCTTAAAATTTGAATGCCTAAGAAATTGTGCTTACAAAAGTTTCCAAATATTTGAATTCGACTCATCTCGACTATTGGTACGTATGGACACTTTTGTCCACCTTAATTCGTACATACGACAATTAGCACCCGTGATTACTTCTGTTTGAGATAATTCGATCCACTTGATTACCCCCGTATACACGGGCACGGTGATTCGGTACACGAGACACGATTGGTGTGTGCGTGATAATTGGATCGATTTATGATGGGACGAGTGGCGTGAAGAATAACTACAAGATGTCCGAACGGACGGTGACAGGTTAAATTGAGGCGGTGATCGGTGGTATACACGCACAGCACTTCGTCGTTCGTTCCACGGTAGGATCGGGAATGAATAGAAGCGATAAAGGACGTCAGATTCGTTGTCGATGCAAGTAGGCACGTTAGAAGAATCGTCGATTGTGCAAGACTTAAAGGTGAATCTTTCGCTCGTGCGATTCCACGCGATGATCGCTATCTCCCGAAGGTAATCGGGTCAAGAACTGGTTGAGGAGATTGTAAAAATCCCCGCGAAAACACATGGAACAATTTACTTGTTGATTTATTGACGGTAATTGGGTATATTATAGGCATTACGGCGTATTTGCTTCTGAACAATATAACTTGATTAGTGTTTTATCAACGCGTGTTTGATAAAGATCGTGGTGAAATAACGCGAAAGGGTAACTCGTGATACTATAATCTCACCGAATGATAGTAATTGCCAATTATCTCTTTGATTATCTTGGGAACACTGCAGCTAAACCCGAAGAAAAATTCTTCGAATAATTTTCGCGAGCAGATAAAATTGTTTCAGCCGAGTTATTAAACAGTTCTCCTACTTATCCGCCGTAAAGCGATCCGAGAAATTTACGAACCTCCGAACGTCAACTCTGCTCTCTGACGCAAGCCGAAATGCCACAAAACCCGCGTAACTTTCAACTGTGACGTGGAAATTCGGCGGAATTGTCATACGAAATGATCGTTAGACGAATTACGGTCGAGCAAAATTGCGGAACGCGGGACTAAAATTATCGACGAGATTACGCAAATGGCGAAAGTAAGAGGAAAAACGCCGCCTTGAGTGCGCGTATCTAGCTCGACCTTCGACGCCAAATTATTTCCACAAACCTTTATATCGTAAATACCACCGCTGCGTGACAATCGAATTTCAAGCAAGACGAGCAAACGACTCGAGGAAAAATTGTAACTTCGTGTGCATGCGTGTCAACTTTTAGGACTTCCTCGTTCGACATTCTCACAACGTGCACGTCTTCGCTGTTTATCTTGCCAAATGACGAAGAAAGAATGTTAAGTAGCTTTGAAATAAATTCAACAATTCACGATTACCGCTGTAATTGTTCGAGTAATCACATAATTGAAGCTCGATGTTATTTCTGGATTTTTGCGCTACTCGAACAGCTACATCGTCGCACTTTTGCAAAAAATATCGGATCACGTAAAACGGCGACAAACGTCGGAGATTATACCGTGTCGCGGTTTCTAGCGCACGCGTCGAGGCTCAATGTCGCCCACATTTTCGTTTGCATACTGAATCGCGCGGCGGGAGATGAAAAATCCCATTTTTACTAACTACTAGACCGTGTCGGTATGAAATTAAAATTAACACAGTGTCGCGGTCACGCATGCAAATGCATTTCCTTCCTGTGTACTCGCTCTGCTAAGGATCGACCGTGGACATTCGATATTCCTACCGTGTTAATAAACATTCCTTTTTTTCTCTCAAATTATTCCTATTTTATTCCGTCCATAATACGTGTAAAAAAAGGAGGGAAGTAGCAGGAAGTGCTGCTACTTAAGTGATTAATGGAACGAAACTGTTTACGACAGAGTGGATTAGCGTTCCGTTAACATTATTATTCCTCGTGAATAAACTTTTTCCTCGGATTTTTTCAAACACTCACGCGACTTCCTTCACGTGGAGGAAAACCGTAGACCCTTCTCGGTAAGATAATAACCTTGAACAGAAAACTTGTATTAATCCGAAGCTAAAGACTACTGTCAGACGCAGTTTCAAACTTCCCGCAACTCTTCTCTCGTATGTACACAGCACCGAACTTCCTCCCTGGTAAAGCTTACGCGGATAAACAAACGCTCGGTTTGCTCGTCTATCGGTAATCAAAGCCGAGAGGTATGTACGTCCAGCCGACGAAACTTCTCATATCTACGAACTTCGAAAGGAAAAAAAGAACCCACCTATCCGAAAAACTTCAACTCCATTTTCATGTCCTTCTTGCGTTACTTCGAGAACATTCGAAGAATCGTTCGAACCGTTTAAATTCAAACCCTCTCGAACTTCACTTCGTGGGGTATTTAAATTCAGAAGCACTCGAACTACCCCTTAGACTTTTCTCTTCCTTGGTTTCTGCGACTCGAAAACCGGAGTTCGAGCCGAACATGCAAAACGAGTGCAAAAGCTACCTCGGTACGGTTGAATAATCGGCGTACGATAGAAAAGAGGAGAAAATAGGAAGTCGGTGGATTTCACGTCGCGAGGCTGTTACCGTTCCACGATTACAATTCAGACGCGTGATACGCGAGCAAAAGTGGCCGATTTTCCGGGATATCGGCCAAGCAAGGCCATCGGGGACCAACACCGGATGCTTAGCAGATGCAATAAAAATAGGAATATCCAGCGTAGAGAGATAGGGGAAGAAGGAGGAGGCGGGGAGGATCGGAGCCTACAGGGGCGAGCTGTAAAATGAGAAATGCATGAGAAAAGGTCGTCGACTTACCGTCGTGGGAGTCGTAGAGGTAGATGATTTTCTTCCAGCCGTAGTATCGCACCGTGTCGATGATCGCGCGATGATAATCCGGACGCATGCTTATGGCGAAATCCAGGAGACCAGAGGACGGTGTCAGAACCTGGAACACGTACCATCGGCACACGTATGAGTTCGACTTTCAGATTTTATTTGCTAGCGGGACGAACCAAGCCGAATATCTAGACGCCTCGAGGAAGCGTTAAACGGCGTCGTTCCTACCCCTATAGACGACCAACCGGAAACGACGGTGGGAAAAGTGCGGCAAATGTAATCGTAAATATTTATGACGCCGTGGCGTGCGACAGAGTGTTCGATAGCTCGCGATATTTGACCGTTTCGCGGCATCTCTTGTCTCCGCGCGGAAGAGTAACCAGTTGATTTAAGTGAATTACGCTTTCTTTTCGCGGCTACTGTGCTCCTTTCGTATTCATGGGCAGGGGAAAGGGTTGTTTCGTGAATCTTTGGGGAATCTTGGAGGTGGTGGAAAGTTTGTGAGGGAGATAAATCTTTGTTTCGGTAAGATTGGAAAATCTTGGAGTGATTGAAATCATCATTGAAATCTCTCAATACGTTACATAGGTTAGTTTAGGTTTGTTTAGTAGCTTAAATTTAAAAGAGAAGTGATAGAGACTGTGTGAAACAACGAAATCGTCATTTTGGAGGGATCGAAATTTTTCTGAGACTAAAATTGATTATAATCGGCCACTTATAGGTTATATTAATCTAAACTACCGTACACCAAATGAATATAATAATTGTGACGGAGATAAATCTTTGTTTCGGTAAAATTGGAAAACTTGGTTGGATCAATAGTGATTATATTCATCATTGAAATCTCTCAATACGTTACATAGGTTAGCTTAGGTTTGTTTAGTAGAGTCTCTACCAAATCTTCGTGAAAATTTCAAACAAAATTGGTAGAGACTGTAAGAAACGCTAAAAACACCATTTTCGAGAGATCGAAAATTTTCCAAGATTAAAATTAATTATAATCAACCACTATAATTTCCATACATCCCAATATTTCAACTAAAATAATACCAATGTTCCAACAATCACCCTACAACTTCCATTCAACCTCAAATCCTCCACGTTCCAAAAATCGCAATAAAACCATATCAAAAGGGCTCCCCCTGAAAAAGTAGAAAAAAGAAAGGCAAACCGTAGGAAGAAAGAATAACGTTTCACGAGATACCAAAGGAAAATGGCGTCGCAACGTGAAAGGTCTCGCTGGAAATTGAAAAAGATCTCCTCTTATAAATGGTCGTTCCCCGGGAGCCGTAATTGACCAGCCGCCATGGGGAGGAGGGAGTGTAGGAAGAGGGGAGCACAGAGAAAGGAAGAGCAGGGAAAAAGGTGAAAAAGAAAAGAAAAGAGAAAAAAGGGAGGACTTGGAATTAGCATTACCACGCGATTAGCATTTAAACGACATGGACGTTCGTTACGGCGACAGAGGAGCCGCGTGCTCGTGCGTGCTTACCGTGCACGTACATCGAAACACGACCGGATAAAAACTCACACTTACATCCTGGCCAGAATATACGGGGCCGCCATTCATCCAATATGGACGTACGATATCAGTTTTGCGAGTTGCGCTGCGCGCCCTGCTCTAGCTCTGCCCACCGATAAATGCGCCCGCCGCTTGCAATTCGACACGGCGAATAAATTCTCGAGCGGGGGGGATTCATTTCCAAATTCAAATTGTAATATGTTTGTACACACCCCGTACATATTTATGCATTTATGGGTACATCGAGAACAACGGAGGTGGGCTTCCGTCGATCGGAGCAACCCTCGTCCGCGCGCGCTAATTATCGACGCGACCGCCGCCAATTTCCACGGATTTCCATTCGAATTTCGCTCGGGGAGAGAGCGCGTGACGCAGAACGCGCCCGGTGAAAGAAAAACGAAAGTTAAACTGGTTTGACCGGTGACGAGCAGCTCAACGACGAGACAGGTGAATCTCTTCGAATGTGACGCACGAAGGAACTCGGTGTGCTTGTGACTGTCACCGGGGAGGAATTCATGCAGAAAGAAAAATTTCTTTTGACTGTTGGAATAGCGAAGAGTGCAAGTAACCTGTGTTTGTTATTTTCACCGAATTGTGGCTCTTCTTTGGTAAATAACTGTGATGTAAATGCGTTTCAATAACGCGTATATTTTCCACGTTCCGCGCGGAGCTGTTTTATTGTTTCAGTACGAGCGTAATTTTATTAAATATGAATACTGCCATTTCCATAATGAGGAGACCGCTTGTTCAAGTAATTGTAACGCTTCGCGAAGGTTGCATTACTTCGACGTTATACGGTAAAAATATTATTCCCTTTGATACGATCCAACGAGTCAGAAATTATCGTAATTTCGATCTGTCAGCTTTTGCACGCGTTAACGGGTCCATTTGCCTGCGAAAATCTCGATAAAATTGCGCGTCGTAAGGTAGGTATTTCGCAAAAAATGTAGAAAAAAGAAGTCACGGAATGTGAGCTCGCGTTTACTTTTTATCGACACAGGTGAGCTTCGGATAAGCGATAAAAATAAGCGTCGAAGGCCGATAAGTGAAAAAAAAAAAAAAAAAGAAAGGACGGAGATGTATAGGGGTTGAGGGATAATAATAAACGTCGCCGCGTTTTCCCTCCGACGATATTATAAGTTTTTATTTAGCCAGGCCGATGGAAGCGTGATATTTACCTTCTCGGGAAACCAGGGCGTCACGAAAGGCATCTGGAACGTGTTGCTGTAAGAATGGAGGGTGTCGAACGAGTCCGGACTCACCGCGCCCAGCATCGAGAACACCCCTCTGCTGAACTGACTGCAGACTGCAACAAACGGACACGCATGGCTTGTTAAATACTTAAATAATTCACCAGCCGGTCCTCTGTAAAAGTTAAATTACAGGCGAATTGAAAGCAAAAGCAATTTTCATACAATTCCTGGACGTCGAGTGAAACGAGTACGAGTCACTGTGCCCGCAACAATAACAGGATAATTAAAATAGGAATTAATTTGTAAGAATTATTGAAAACTGCCGAGCAACAATTCAACTATGGTCGAATTGAAAATTAATGTAAATGTACCTATACACGTCGTTGATTGAAACGTTTCCTGAAATTATTTCCGCTGCTCTGTGTGTAAATTAATTGGATACTTTTAAGTATACCTTTGCGCGAAATTTAAGATACGAAGGTTATTTTTCGAAATTGAACGAGCTAATTTCCATTTCGTCGACAGGTAAGTCATAGGAACGAAGGTATTAACGATTACCGTGAAATAAACGAATCGCCGTTGTCACAGTTCGCTCTCTCAGCCGGCTGTCGAACAAACGAAGTGAATTTCGCGAAAATCACGCGACAAAATCCAACGAGCCGCGTCGGCATTTCACGCGTAATTTCATTGGCAGCCGCGTGTTCTCGTCGCCTCGGCCTGTCGCGGCGGTGTAATATTCGTTCAAAGGTGTCAAAGTATAGCCAGAAGTCCAATAACTCTGTTTTTCATTATCGCGTCGCGGACAAAGCGAACGGAATTCCGTCTAGCGCGCGACGCGCTATCGGTGCGCGCTTTTTTTTCTCTCTCTTCTTTTTGTCCACAATACGCGCGTAATCAACGATCGCGAGCGCGAAAGGTCGAGCGTGAGGCGCGTGAAAAGCGGCCCATTAGCCTCGAGATTTCGTTCATTCGCCCCCTCCCCCATTTTAGGGTCATTTCACCTCAGAGGGGAAAAATGTTACTTCAGAGAAAATATTTCAACCGGCAGGAGTGGATTTCACGAGATATAAATGTAGTTTTAATTCTACAAGTGCTATCCTCTGTATTAATCTTTTTGACGTTTCGAGGAAAATCCACTCGTATGCGCGCTCTCCGTGAAAGCTAGCACAGCGCGGTTAAGGAAGTTGTATCTGTGCGAATGACGGAATAATTGGAGACGTTGATAAATTCGTACATTCGGACGAAGCATAATTTTCACTTTTCGTCGTTATTTGTACGTAAGGTCTCCGGATGTGAAGGAGAGTTCTATAATTAGCAGCAGATTATTTGACATTTTTATACAATAAATACACTTTGCAGATGAAATGTACTCTCTGTTATACACCGGCCTCCCTGTTCATCTGGACGAAAACGTTCGTAGAGGTAGATTTTTAGTGAAAACTTAGAAAGATTACTTAGAAACTTACAATTTAATTTCGTGCACAATTTAAGCATTTAGCGGGTGTTGCGTTTGCACCACAATTTTAATACAAATTTGCTGTTATTCGAAGTTGACTGGAAACAACGTTTATATGTAATTTGATCAAAATGACAAAATTAAAATAGGTTATTCCAGGTATGCCTTATTCTAATAATCGTACGCCATGAATAAAAATTTTACCATCCAATTCCATCACAATTTCTAAATCCTTCCAATGCATGTATCGCTAGAAACCGAGGACCATCGCTAGACCGGGTCAAAACTGACCCATAAGCAATTAAAAAAAAGGAAAGTAAATTTTCGGTACTGATAACTATTATCATAACATTGTTCTCTCCACATTTATTCCTAGACAACCTTCTCAACCTCGTTTCAACTTACATAAAAATTCACGTTTGCAAAGTTACTAATAGATCCTTCCAACCTAACAGATCTACCAAACGACAATCATTAACTCTACCACAGAACGAACCGCCTCCAGATCGAATTTCTCTTCGGTAACGAAGCATCAAGTAGTCTTCCCTCGAGCCTGCAGAAAAACAGGGGTGTAACTTGCACACCTCCTTCCTCTGTTCATAAAACGTGCACCGAATCGAGCTACCTCCCCGAAGGAAGCCGGTGTTTTTCCGAAAGGGTGTCCGTACATACGTAAAGCCGATAATGGGTCGGCCATTTGCCGGGCGTGCTCGATCGTGCATCCCTCTCGCGTACTTGACGCAGCCGGGCCGCGGCGTGCATGCAACACGCGGCATCGCATATCGATTAGAAGGTTCCCGTGGTGAACCTACTCTCCTCCGGCGCGTTACGCGACAGCCCGGAACAGGGCTGCAAAGCTAATAAACGCGAAGTCTGCCAGCCAGCTATCCAGCCAGTGAGCTCGGCCCAGCCAACCAACGAAGTAGTACTACAAGAGAGACCCGGTGAACCATCATCCAGCGGTGGTTGCGGCGGTCTAAAGCGGCGCGACGAAGCGCAGACAGTTCGAGAAGAAGGTGCAGAAGGGCGGCGAAGAGAGGGAGAGAGAGTCGTTCGCCGCGAAGCCGTAAATAAAGAGGCGCAAAAACGCGGAACCGCCACGGGAATCTTGATGCTGTTGGTCGCGAGCTGGGAATACCAGGGAGAAGGAGGATGAGGAGGAGGTGATAGCGAAGGGAGAAGAGATGCCAGGACGTCGACTGTGAAGGCGGGTAGGAGGTGGAAGGAGGCGAGCGAATTCGAGGGAGGCAACGGGGCCCCGTGGAATTAATAATGATGAAAGAGCGAAGGGACAGAGTCGAGCGTGCCGCGACCGTATACGTCACGATGCCCCATTATGCTTATGAATATAAATGCACCCTTGGGGGTGGTCGCAATAAATGCCGGCCACAACGGCGGCGGCGGATCTCTGAATTCTGCTGGAAACGGCCGCGTACAC